>NW_024037036.1:0-278815 GCF_905115235.1 Hermetia illucens | reverse complement strand
TGTCTGTCTGTCTGTCACACGCATTTTTCTCCAAAACGGCTAAACCGACGTCATAATTACCCGGAATAATTGGCATTCGCGTGGAATATTAAAGTCGCATTTATGAAGATTCTACTGATCTGCAGCACTTTTTAAGATCTTGTGTAAAACACTTATGTGAAATCTAATCTTCGAGAGATGTCCTATTCCGGTATCTGCTCAAAAAATTTACTAATAGTATATTATTAACTTTTTGAAATTGACTAAAAAACTACCCTTAAGTTACTCCTAAGTATACTAAACTTTGCACCGACATAGAGGACAGTCTCGTGCATACACATGACAAGTTCCATGAAAATCCAACTATTAGTGTCAAAGTTATACAAGTTCAAACTTATCAATTTCGTGCTAATTAACAGCATCCTAAGCCATACAAGTAAGATGCTGATGTCATAATTAATGACAATAATTGAAGTTCGAGTCAAATATTAAAATTCCATTCAAGAAGAATCTTATTCTCCCTAGCCCTTTTTAAGGTTTTGTTTTACACAAAAATCGATTTAATGTCTGTCTGCCAGTCTGTCACACGCATTTTTCTCCAAAGCGGCTAAATCGATCCGAATGAAATTTGGTGGACAGATAGGAACTATCAAATCCCATGCACGGAGTGAGTGGCATAAGTTTAGGTGGAGTTTGAAGGGGGGCTCCCATACATGCAAAGGGGGGAGTCAAAAAATTTTTTCACCGGATACAGTTGCGTAGGCTATCAAATGAAAGGTCTCGATTTGTACTTTCCGAAACTGATATTAGTTTTGGCATAGATTGCAAAGTGCGTGAGTAATGAGTCAAAATGTACGCACTTGAAGTGAGACAGGACTCATTTTCGGAAACTACCCAACCTAAAAATCCGGAAAAAATCGGAGTGGTGCGCCTAGATGAAATCTAGGCCTTAAAATATGTTCCATTCCGATATCTGCTCAAATAAACTCACTAATAGTATATTACTACATGTTAGAAATTTACTGAAAAACTCCCCTTAGATTAATCCTAGGACTTCCGAATTTTGAATCAGTATAGAGGATAATATTTTGTATATACGCCCTAAATTTCGTGGAAATCTAGCCTTTAACGCTAACCTTATAGCAGTTCAAACTTAGCAATTTCGCGCGAATTTAGCGCTTCCAAAGCCATGCAAATCCGATCCTGACGTCATAATTACCCGGAATAATTTGTATTCGCGTGGAATATTAAAGGCGCATTTATGAAAAATCTACTTATCTGCAGCACTTTTTAAGATCTTGTGTAAAACACTTATGTGAAATCTAATCTTCGAGAGATGTCCTATTCCGGTATCTGCTTAAAAAATTTACTAATAGTATATTATCAACTTTTAGAAATTGACTAAAAAACTCCCCTTAAGTTACTCCTAAGTGTACTAAATTTTGCGCCGATATAGAGGACAGTTTCGTGCATACACGTGACAAGTTCCATGAAAATCCAACTATTAGTGTCAAAGTTATACAAGTTCAAACTTATCAATTTCGTGCTAATTAACAGCATCCTAAGCCATACAAATAAGATGCTGATGTCATAATTAATGAGAATAATTGAAATTCGAGTGAAATATTAAAATTCCATTCAAGAAGAATCTAATTCTCCCTAGCCCTTTTTAAGGTTTTGTGTAAAACAAAACCTTATTAAAATCGATTCAATGTCTGTCAGTAGTAAGGGATGTACCCTCAGCATAGGCTCTGTGTGTTAGAGGGAGATAGCATGCTAGAGCTTTTAAGCTTTCATGCTATCTCGCTCTCTCCGTATCTTTCGCACTATGAGCTTTTTGGGTGCGCGCCTTGGGTAAGGGGTGTGAGCCTTGGGTAAGGGGTGTGCTTTTAGTAGGGGCTCTGGGTGTGAGCCTGTGCTGTGGGCTTTGGGCTGTGAGCTTTTAGTGGGGGCTCTGGGTGTGAGCCTGTGCTGTGGGCTTTGGGCTGTGAGCTTTTAGTGGGGGCTCTGGGTGTGTGCCTTGGTGAGGGTGCCTTTGGAACCTTTGGGTTTGCGACTGGGGAACGGGGTGTTGCTGTGTGTGTGGGGGCCTGTGCTTTGTGTTGGGGATATTAAGCTCTATTGCTGTTTCTCTTGTTTTGCTATGTGTCTCGGATATGTTTTGCTGTGTTTCTGAGATAGCGATCTTTTTCAAGTGTTTTTGGGGAGTGTCAAGTTGTTTGTGTGCCTTTATGGGGTATCGGTGTGCTTTTTGTGGGTTATTAAGCTGGTTTGGTGTGTATATGAGATAGCGATGTTTTGCGAGTGCTTTCTGGGGAGTGTCAAGTTGTTTGTGTGCCTTTATTGGGTATCGATCTCTTTGGGGTACTTTTTGTGGGTTATTAAGCTGGTTTGGTGTGTTTCTGAGATAGCGATCTTTTTCAAGTGTTTTTGGGGAGTGTCAAGTTGTTTGTGTGCCTTTATGGGGTATCGGTGTGCTTTTTGTGGGTTATTAAGCTGGTTTGGTGTGTATATGAGATAGCGATGTTTTCCGAGTGCTTTCTGGGGAGTGTCAAGTTGTTGGTGTGGCTTTGTAGGGGGTATCGATCTTTTTGGTGTGCTTTTTGACTTATTAAGCTGTTTTGATGTATTTGCCTGGGTATCGGTCTTTGCGTTGAGTGACTTGGTTGAAGTGGGGTCTGTGAGGTTCACGGCGGGCGGCTAAGGTGTGGGCTTTAGGTGGTAGGCTTCGCCGCGGGCTTGAGGCGGTTGGCTGGCCGATGTAGATGTCCTATTCCGGTATCTGCTCAACAAATTTACTAATAGTATATTATCAACTTTTAGAAATTGACTAAAAAACTCCCCTTAAGTTACTCCTAAGTGTACTAAATTTTGCAGCCGATATAGAGGACAGTTTCGTGCATACACGTGACAAGTTCCATGAAAATCCAACTATTAGTGTCAAAGTTATACAAGTTCAAAGCTTATCAATTTCGTGCTAATTAACAGCATCCTAAGCCATACAAGTAAGATGCTGATGTCATAATTAATGACAATAATTGAAATTCGAGTCAAATATTAAAATTCCATTCAAGAAGAATCTTATTCTCCCTAGCCCTTTTTAAGGTTTTGTGTAAAACAAAACCTTATTAAAATCGATTCAATGTCTGTCTGTCTGTCTGTCACCCGCATTTTTCTCCAAAGTGGCTAAACCGATCCGAACGAAATTTGGTGGACAGATGGGAACTATCAAATCCCACGCACACGATTGAGTGGCATAAGTTTAGGTGGAGTTTGAAGGAGGGCTCCCATACATGCAAAGGGGGGAGTCAAAAATTTTTTCACCAGGATATAGTTGTGTAGGCTATCAAATCAAAGGTCCTCGATTTGTACTTTCCGAGACTGATATTAGTTTTGGCATAGATTGCAAAGTGCGTGAGTGAATGAGTCAAAATGTACGCACTTGAAGTGAGACAGGACTCATTTTCGGAAACTACCCAACCTAAAAATCCGGAAAAAATCGGAGTGGTGCGCCTAGATGAAATCTAGGCCTTAAAATATGTCCCATTCCGATATCTGCTCAAATAAACTTACTAATAGTATATTACTACATGTTAGAAATTTACTGAAAGACTCCCCTTAAATTATCCTAGGACTTCCGAATTTTGAATCAGTATAGAGGATAATATTTTGTATATACGCCCTAAATTTCGTGGAAATCTAGGCTTTAACGCTAACGTTATAGCAGTTCAAACTTAGCAATTTCGCGCGAATTTACCGCTTCCAAAGCCATGCAAATCCGATCCTGACGTCATAATTACCCGGAATAATTGGCATTCGCGTGGAATATTAAAGTCGCATTTATGAAGATTCTACTGATCTGCAGCACTTTTTAAGATCTTGTGTAAAACACTTATGTGAAATCTAATCTTCGAGAGATGTCCTATTCCGGTATCTGCTCAAAAAATTTACTAATAGTATATTATCAACTTTTAGAAATTGACTAAAAAACTCCCCTTAAGTTACTCCTAAGTGTACTAAATTTTGCACCGATATAGAGGACAGTTTCGTGCATACACGTGACAAGTTCCATGAAAATCCAACTATTAGTGTCACAGTTATACAAGTTCAAGCTTATCAATTTCGTGCTAATTAACAGCATCCTAAGCCATACAAATAAGATGCTGATGTCATAATTAACGAGAATAATTGAAATTCTAGTGAAACATTAAAATTCCATTCAAGACGAACCTAATTCTCCGTAGCCCTTTTCAAGGTTTTGTGTAAAACAAAAAATCGATTCAATGTCTGTCTGTCTGTCTGTCACACGCATTTTTCTCCAAAACGGCTAAACCGACGTCATAGTTACCCGGAATAATTGGCATTCGCGTGGAATATTAAAGTCGCATTTATGATGAATTTACTTATCTGCAGGACTTTTTAAGGTTTTGTGTAAAACACTTATGTGAAATCTAATCTTCAAGAGATGTCCTATTCCGGTATCTGCTCAAAAAATTTACTAATAGTATATTATTAACTTTTTGAAATTGACTAAAAAACTACCCTTAAGTTACTCCTAAGTATACTAAACTTTGCACCGACATAGAGGACAGTCTCGTGCATACACATGACAAGTTCCATGAAAATCCAACTATTAGTGTCAAAGTTATACAAGTTCAAACTTATCAATTTCGTGCTAATTAACAGCATCCTAAGCCATACAAGTAAGATGCTGATGTCATAATTAATGACAATAATTGAAGTTCGAGTCAAATATTAAAATTCCATTCAAGAAGAATCTTATTCTCCCTAGCCCTTTTTAAGGTTTTGTTTTACACAAAAATCGATTTAATGTCTGTCTGCCAGTCTGTCACACGCATTTTTCTCCAAAGCGGCTAAACCGATCCGAACGAAATTTGGCGGACAGATGGGAACTATCAAATCCCATGCACGGAGTGAGTGGCATAAGTTTAGGTAGAGTTTGAAGGGGGGCTCCCATACATGCAAAGGGGGGAGTCAAAAATTTTTTCACCGGATACAGTTGCGTAGGCTATCAAATGAAAGGTCTCGATTTGTACTTTCCGAAACTGATATTAGTTTTGGCATAGATTGCAAAGTGCGTGAGTAATGAGTCAAAATGTACGCACTTGAAGTGAGACAGGACTCATTTTCGGAAACTACCCAACCTAAAAATCCGGGAAAAAATCGGAGTGGTGCGCCTAGATGAAATCTAGGCCTTAAAATATGTCCCATTCCGATATCTGCTCAAATAAACTCACTAATAGTATATTACTACATGTTAGAAATTTACTGAAAAACTCCCCTTAGATTAATCCTAGGACTTCCGAATTTTGAATCAGTATAGAGGATAATATTTTGTATATACGCCCTAAATTTCGTGGAAATCTAGCCTTTAACGCTAACGTTATAGCAGTTCAAACTTAGCAATTTCGCGCGAATTTAGCGCTTCCAAAGCCATGCAAATCCGATCCTGACGTCATAATTACCCGGAATAATTTGTATTCGCGTGGAATATTAAAGGCGCATTTATGAAAAATCTACTTATCTGCAGCACTTTTTAAGATCTTGTGTAAAACACTTATGTGAAATCTAATCTTCGAGAGATGTCCTATTCCGGTATCTGCTTAAAAAATTTACTAATAGTATATTATCAACTTTTAGAAATTGACTAAAAAACTCCCCTTAAGTTACTCCTAAGTGTACTAAATTTTGCGCCGATATAGAGGACAGTTTCGTGCATACACGTGACAAGTTCCATGAAAATCCAACTATTAGTGTCAAAGTTATACAAGTTCAAACTTATCAATTTCGTGCTAATTAACAGCATCCTAAGCCATACAAATAAGATGCTGATGTCATAATTAATGAGAATAATTGAAATTCGAGTGAAATATTAAAATTCCATTCAAGAAGAATCTAATTCTCCCTAGCCCTTTTTAAGGTTTTGTGTAAAACAAAAAATCGATTCAATGTCTGTCTGTCTGTCTGTCACACGCATTTTTCTCCAAAACGGCTAAACCGACGTCATAGTTACCCGGAATAATTGGCATTCGCGTGGAATATTAAAGTCGCATTTATGATGAATTTACTTATCTGCAGGACTTTTTAAGGTTTTGTGTAAAACACTTATGTGAAATCTAATCTTCGAGAGATGTCCTATTCCGGTATCTGCTCAAAAAATTTACTAATAGTATATTATTAACTTTTTGAAATTGACTAAAAAACTACCCTTAAGTTACTCCTAAGTATACTAAACTTTGCACCGACATAGAGGACAGTCTCGTGCATACACATGACAAGTTCCATGAAAATCCAACTATTAGTGTCAAAGTTATACAAGTTCAAACTTATCAATTTCGTGCTAATTAACAGCATCCTAAGCCATACAAGTAAGATGCTGATGTCATAATTAATGACAATAATTGAAGTTCGAGTCAAATATTAAAATTCCATTCAAGAAGAATCTTATTCTCCCTAGCCCTTTTTAAGGTTTTGTTTTACACAAAAATCGATTTAATGTCTGTCTGCCAGTCTGTCACACGCATTTTTCTCCAAAGCGGCTAAACCGATCCGAACGAAATTTGGCGGACAGATGGGAACTATCAAATCCCATGCACGGAGTGAGTGGCATAAGTTTAGGTAGAGTTTGAAGGGGGGCTCCCATACATGCAAAGGGGGGAGTCAAAAATTTTTTTCACCGGATACAGTTGCGTAGGCTATCAAATGAAAGGTCTCGATTTGTACTTTCCGAAACGGATATTAGTTTTGGCATAGATTGCAAAGTGCGTGAGTAATGAGTCAAAATGTACGCACTTGAAGTGAGACAGGACTCATTTTCGGAAACTACCCAACCTAAAAATCGGGAAAAAATCGGAGTGGTGCGCCTAGATGAAATCTAGGCCTTAAAATATGTCCCATTCCGATATCTGCTCAAATAAACTCACTAATAGTATATTACTACATGTTAGAAATTTACTGAAAAACTCCCCTTAGATTAATCCTAGGACTTCCGAATTTTGAATCAGTATAGAGGATAATATTTTGTATATACGCCCTAAATTTCGTGGAAATCTAGCCTTTAACGCTAACGTTATAGCAGTTCAAACTTAGCAATTTCGCGCGAATTTAGCGCTTCCAAAGCCATGCAAATCCGATCCTGACGTCATAATTACCCGGAATAATTTGTATTCGCGTGGAATATTAAAGGCGCATTTATGAAAAATCTACTTATCTGCAGCACTTTTTAAGATCTTGTGTAAAACACTTATGTGAAATCTAATCTTCGAGAGATGTCCTATTCCGGTATCTGCTTAAAAAATTTACTAATAGTATATTATCAACTTTTAGAAATTGACTAAAAAACTCCCCTTAAGTTACTCCTAAGTGTACTAAATTTTGCGCCGATATAGAGGACAGTTTCGTGCATACACGTGACAAGTTCCATGAAAATCCAACTATTAGTGTCAAAGTTATACAAGTTCAAACTTATCAATTTCGTGCTAATTAACAGCATCCTAAGCCATACAAATAAGATGCTGATGTCATAATTAATGAGAATAATTGAAATTCGAGTGAAATATTAAAATTCCATTCAAGAAGAATCTAATTCTCCCTAGCGCTTTTTAAGGTTTTGTGTAAAACAAAACCTTATTAAAATCGATTCAATGTCTGTCAGTAGTAAGGGATGTACCCTCAGCATAGGCTCTGTGTGTTAGAGGGAGATAGCATGCTAGAGCTTTTAAGCTTTTATGCTATCTCGCTCTCTCCGTCTCTTTCGCACTATGAGCTTTTTGGGTGCGCGCCTTGGATAAGGGATGTGAGCCTTGGGTAAGGGGTGTGCTTTTAGTAGGGCTCTGGGTGTGAGCCTGTGCTGTGGGCTTTGGGCTGTGAGCTTTTAGTGGGGGCTCTGGGTGTGAGCCTGTGCTGTGGGCTTTGGGCTGTGAGCTTTTAGTGGGGGCTCTGGGTGTGTGTCTTGGGTGAGGGTGCCTTTGGAACCTTTGGGTTTGCGACTTGGGAACGGGGTGTTGCTGTGTGTGTGGGGGCTTGCGCTTTGTGTTGGGGATATTAAGCTCTATTGCTGTTTCTCTTGTTTTGCTATGTGTCTCGGATATGTTTTGCTGTGTTTCTGAGATAGCGATCTTTTTCAAGTGTTTTTGGGGAGTGTCAAGTTGTTTGTGTGCCTTTATGGGGTATCGGTGTGCTTTTTGTGGGTTATTAAGCTGGTTTGGTGTGTATATGAGATAGCGATGTTTTCCGAGTGCTTTCTGGGGAGTGTCAAGTTGTTTGTGTGCCTTTATTGGGTATCGATCTCTTTGGGGTACTTTTTGTGGGTTATTAAGCTGGTTTGGTGTGTTTCTGAGATAGCGATCTTTTTCAAGTGTTTTTGGGGAGTGTCAAGTTGTTTGTGAGCCTTTATGGGGTATCGGTGTGCTTTTTGTGGGTTATTAAGCTGGTTTGGTGTGTATATGAGATAGCGATGTTTTCCGAGTGCTTTCTGGGGAGTGTCAAGTTGTTGGTGTGGCTTTGTAGGGGGTATCGATCCTTTTGGTGTGCTTTTTGATTTATTAAGCTGTTTTGATGTATTTGCCTGGGTATCGGTCTTTGCGTTGAGTGACTTGGTTGAAGTGGGGTCTGTGAGGTTCACGGCGGGCGGCTAAGGTGTGGGCTTTAGGTGGTAGGCTTCGCCGCGGGCTTGAGGCGGTTGGCTGGCCGATGTAGATGTCCTATTCCGGTATCTGCTCAAAAAATTTACTAATAGTATATTATCAACTTTTAGAAATTGACTAAAAAACTCCCCTTAAGTTACTCCTAAGTGTACTAAATTTTGCGCCGATATAGAGGACAGTTTCGTGCATACACGTGACAAGTTCCATGAAAATCCAACTATTAGTGTCAAAGTTATACAAGTTCAAACTTATCAATTTCGTGCTAATTAACAGCATCCTAAGCCATACAAATAAGATGCTGATGTCATAATTAATGAGAATAATTGAAATTCGAGTGAAATATTAAAATTCCATTCAAGAAGAATCTAATTCTCCCTAGCGCTTTTTAAGGTTTTGTATAAAACAAAACCTTATTAAAATCGATTCAATGTCTGTCAGTAGTAAGGGATGTACCCTCAGCATAGGCTCTGTGTGTTAGAGGGAGATAGCATGCTAGAGCTTTTAAGCTTTCATGCTATCTCGCTCTCTCTGTCTCTTTCGCACTATGAGCTTTTTGGGTGCGCGCCTTGGATAAGGGGTGTGAGCCTTGGGTAAGGGGTGTGCTTTTAGTAGGGGCTCTGGGTGTGAGCCTGTGCTGTGGGCTTTGGGCTGTGAGCTTTTAGTGGGGCTCTGGGTGTGAGCCTGTGCTGTGGGCTTTGGGCTGTGAGCTTTTAGTGGGGCTCTGGGTGTGAGCCTTGGGTGAGGGTGCCTTTGGAACCTTTGGGTTTGCGACTTGGGAACGGGGTGTTGCTGTGTGTGTGGGGGCCTGTGCTTTGTGTTGGGGATATTAAGCTCTATTGCTGTTTCTTTTGTTTTGCTATGTGTCTCGGATATGTTTTGCTGTGTTTCTGAGATAGCGATCTTTTTCAAGTGTTTTTGGGGAGTGTCAAGTTGTTTGTGTGCCTTTATGGGGTATCGGTGTGCTTTTTGTGGGTTATTAAGCTGGTTTGGTGTGTATATGAGATAGCGATGTTTTGCGAGTGCTTTCTGGGGAGTGTCAAGTTGTTTGTGTGCCTTTATTGGGTATCGATCTCTTTGGGGTACTTTTTGTGGGTTATTAAGCTGGTTTGGTGTGTTTCTGAGATAGCGATCTTTTTCAAGTGTTTTTGGGGAGTGTCAAGTTGTTTGTGTGCCTTTATGGGGTGTCGGTGTGCTTTTTGTGGGTTATTAAGCTGGTTTGGTGTGTATATGAGATAGCGATGTTTTCCGAGTGCTTTCTGGGGAGTGTCAAGTTGTTTGTGTGGCTTTGTAGGGGGTATCGATCTTTTTGGTGTGCTTTTTGATTTATTAAGCTGTTTTGATGTATTTGCCTGGGTATCGGTCTTTGCGTTGAGTGACTTGGTTGAAGTGGGGTCTGTGAGGTTCACGGCGGGCGGCTAAGGTGTGGGCTTTAGGTGGTAGGCTTCGCCGCGAGCTTGAGACGGTTTGCTGGCCGATGCAGATTTTGCGGTTATCATTGCTGACTTGGGACTTGGGATTAAGTTTAAATGAAAAAGTTCGTTAAAGTTCAAATATTTATTTTATTATACTTATTTACACATACATCATTCAATATTCTTTAGAATTAACAATATGTGTACACTTATTTATATATATTTTCTACTGTGCATCTAAAATGTGTGCAATTCGCAATGTTTGATGAAGCCATTACAATTTTGGTGTATATAATAGGCAAAACCTAGGGCTATAACTACTGCCGCTATAGGCTTCATTAGGTTGAAAATATGGTTGTGACTCTTCGAAGACGATGATTTAACACTCGGTCGATTAAATGGTCCGCACACATCTTCTCCGTTAACATAAACACATGTTGGTGAAAGACGCAGATGTTCAGCTTCAATGTCTGAGGGAGTGTTGAATGCGTTGACTTCTAACGCACAGAAATAGCACTTAACATAGTCTTTTAAATTTGTGTAAAAAAATCCACTTTTTGCAAATTTTTGCGCCTTTCTATCCTCAATGTTCAAATTGCTGAATGTTTTCAGACGATCGTATTCACGTTTTAAGTTTAACATTTTGACTGTGATTTTCCACTTTAAATGACGTCTTTTATATTAATCCAGGAGTTGTGATCGGATGTGAAACCAAGCCACTTGACAAGAACACGATCCCCCCTCCTTTTTAAGATCTTTTCCACGAGATATACATCTGGTTGCTTTGTTTGTAGTAATTCCAGTTCATAGAACCCTCCTTTTATTAAATTTCCTTGGTAATCTTTAAGAGTATAAGTACGCGGTTCTGTATTTTTTATCTGATCTACCCTGAATATTTCTGTGGACCAATTTGGAGTGTAGCCCTTGTCAAAGACATGTTTGTGCTTGCTAATTCTTACATAATCGCCTTTTTTAATTTCGGTTTCGAGGTTACGTTAACCTTTCTATACACGGTTGATAATAACTTGATTTCGTTTGATGGGCCAACATCTACCGGCTTCATTTTAATGGTACGATGTTTGGTCATATTGTATTTCTTTATTAATCTGCCGAGCAAATTGATCCAATGGTAGTTCCCGTTCATACTGAATTCTTTCCACATAAAATGTTTTAACGTACGGTTAAATCTTTCTACAATTGACGCTTTCAAGGAACTGTAGGTAGAGTAGTGATTGATCTCGAATTTCTTCATCAATTGTTTAAACGTTTTATTAAAAAATTCTTTGCCATCATCTGTCTGCAAATTTCTTGGTACACGTTTTTGGTTTAGAATTGTCTCCATAGCTCTTGTCACTTCGCCCCCGCTTTTATTTTTGATTGGCGCTGCCCAGGCAAATTTCGAAAATGTGTCGATGACTGTAAGGAGAAATTTGAATCCTTGGTTGTCACTCAAAAATGCACTCATATCAACCAAATCTGCCTGCCATAAGTCATCTATACCTTTGATAACGACACCTCGACGTCTAAAATTTCTGCGAGCCGGTTTATGTAACTCGTTGATAACCTGTCTCCTACTCATTTTCATAATAAATGCGTATAAATATCGGCTCGGATTTTATTTTTATATTGGTTGTACGTACCAGTGGCTTTGTACACGAGATAAGAACTATGTTAAAGTTTATTCATCCATTTACAATGATGCTTGCCGGTCCTTCAGGATGCGGGAAGACAACATTTATAGAAAATCTTCTAAACACCACATCTCTAATACAGCCTCAAATTAAGAAAATTCTTTGGTGTAATGCGGAGAAACATGCCCTACCATCAAACTTATCATTTGCAAACATTGAATACTTGGATACTATTCCAGATGAATTTACCAACATCCAAAATGAGCCGACACTAATTGTATTAGACGACATGATGTTGAATGCTTTTTCAAGGCAGGTGTGTGAGCTTTTCACAAAAGGATCCCATCATCGTAACTTTTCAGTAGTTTTAGTCACACAAAATGTGTTTCACCAAGGCAAATTCTGTCGCGACATATCGCTTAATTGCAAATACCTAGTAGTTTTTAAAAACCCGCGGGACAAAAGTCAGTTTCTCCATCTTGCTAAACAGATTTATCCAGAGAATAGTAGAGAGCTAGTGAAAATATATAAAGATATCACACAGAGGCCGTACAGTTATTTACTGGTGGATTTAACCCAAGGTATAAACGAAATCCTTAGATTTCGGACCGATATTTTTAAAAAAAGTTTCCTTACATGCTATTGTTCACCAGACGGTATAAGGAATAGTCATGGTGTCGAAAGTGAGACGATTAAAGGACAACAAGCATATATTGTGCGTTCTCAAGAATGCTAAATCCTGTTTAAGAAATGCAATAATCAAGACGGCTGATCCAGAAGTGATAAAAGCGATATGTGAAATAACACTAAACACCCTCAATGGTAACCACCTTCCAAGCAGAAAAGTATTTAACCAACTCTGCAAGTATAAAAAGAATATGCGAAAGTTGGCTGAAGCAAAATGCTCTGTTCGAAAACAACGGAAAGTGCTTATACAGCGGGGTGGCTTTGTTCCCATATTATTAGATAGTCTACTTCCAAGTCCTATAGGAGCAGTTATTTAAAAGCAAATATGCAGAGAAACAATGTTCTTAACAAAATGCTTCTATTATCACCCGAGGTATACGAAAACCTCAAAGACGTTATTGAAGAATCGAACAATCAGACTTTGTTTGATAAGGCGATGAGTAAAATACTGAAGAATAAAAACCTTCCTGATATGAATAAGTGGTATAGCTATAGAAATGAGCTAATAAAATTTTTAAACACCAAACGGCGAGGTAGACATGTTCCAGAGCTAAAAGGCGATTTTCCAGCAGCTAGTAGAGGTTTGAGCAAAAAGGAAAGTCTTCGAGACAATCAGACGCAGACAAGATTGATTTTTAAAGAAGATTTATCAACTCAGACATCACCAGAAAGGGAACCGTTCTTGACGGGAGAGAAATACTTTGAAGCAGAGGCTGAAGAAATAACGCCACCCAGAAAATCCCTTTCACCTGCAGCTAAACGACGTTTATCAGCAAGTAGTATTGCCAAAAATCTTCAGCAACCGAAAATACAGAAAACTAGTACAAGTAGATCAGGCACGGATGATTATAGGATAATAACAGCTGATGATGGTATAACTCAATACACAGTTCCTATAGACATGAGTCCCGGTGAAGTTGCCAAAGCTATGGAGAAGTTAGAGGAGAGAGAAGAGGAAGGGTATAAAAGGAAGCAAACAGGTGCTGTCAAAAAGACTACATTAAAACCTTCACGTCTAGATCCTGGTCAATATGAAATATCTTTTCCAGTGAAAAAAACTGCAAGGCAAAGTGAACGTTTGAAAGGTAGAAAGGAGCGAGCCACTAGTGTACCGGATTTTGATTGGGAAAGGATATAAAGTGATAAAGATGCCCGTCGATATCGAAAGCGATGACTTTTATATTTCCCTACTAAGTAATAGTTCGTTGCTCTTTTACCCTGATAACACACACGCACGTTTTCGAAATATATTACCAAGACTGTGTAAACTAAACGATACCTGGTGTGTAGGAATCACAGAAGTAGCATTGCCAGTGCAAAAGGTGAGCACAAAAAGATTTCCCGGCGAGTCAATTGAGGAAAGTGGTAAGAAGAGAACAAAACGTGCTTTACCAGAAATAACTAAAGCTGATCCCATAGCTTTGCGAATTGTACTGGACTTTGATGACTTTCATGGTTCACTTAACTGGACGCAAAAGCAGCTCAAAGAGATAAGCAATAAAGATGGATCAATTGATTTTACAGCGTTGCTTTACTCTTTTCTAACCAGAATAGATCCTCCTGATCCAAGTAATCGGGGGGTCACCAGAGTAAAAGAGAAAATGTGGAAACGTGTAGAGGCTGATTTAATAGATAAAGTCATAGCTGAAGCTTCTTACGAGGCTCTTCCGACTGAATTTACACTAAACATAAAACAATCCGACACTGCTGTAGAGAAAGTTATTTTGAAAAGCTATACATATCCCTCTATTGAACACTTCATTGATGTGATTATAGGTCAAATCCCAAGGAAACGAAGAATGTATGACAGTTTAGAATCCATTATTGTTTTAGGTGCAACTTTGCCGCCACCATCCACTGAATCTCTTAGCAAGATTCCAACTACTGACAGTGCAATATTATTAGAGAAGGTTAAAACAATGGAAAGCGATATTCATCGTATAATGGAAAGGCTCCCGGATGAAAAAACCGCATCATCTGAAAAGATTCATGAAGAATACACCTCAATAATGAATAAAATTAGCAGTCTTAATGAATTAATTGGTGAAGTTAGTGGAAAGCTTGACAAGAAAACCTCTGATTCTGGTAGAGACTTTAGCAAAGAACTTTCAATGATACTAGATGAAATTCGATATTTGGATAAAAAAGTTGGGGGAATATCGAAGAGTACTTCAGAAAAGTCGCCTACTGTATCTAGCAAATATAGTAATGGAGGAATGGCTTTTATCTCCAGTGACATTGTAAGACCGACAATGGTGGGTGATAGATTCGTACGATGCCTACGTGTAATACCACTGGAAGAGTGTGGGAAATTGTTAAGATTTGAACATATAGAATATCATCCAATCGAAAAAACTTTTATTGAAAGTATTTCTGTGGAAGTAACTAAACAGCAAGGCGAATTGATTGAATTCCGTGCAAGCGAGGCTCCATCATACCTCATGTTGCATTTCAAACGTCGATAAAGTATAAATATACTGTCTGGATGTCAACCAGCTATACTCTGATTAGAAGACTTAAGGAGCTTGAATTGTCACAGACATGGATTCCTATTTCACACGTTATTACCTAATCCAGAGCGGCGGGAATTCCTCAATTCAGAATTTATATCGATCACCAGATATTAGTCAGCATGGTGGAGGTGTTGGGAGTTTCTTTAGAGGTTTAGTGCGACACGCAAGCCCGCTGGTCTCGGCAGGAGCTACAACCTTAAAACAACAAGCAGTAAAAACTGGTAAGGCAATACTATCAGAAGTAGGAAGTAAGCCGATTAAGACCATTCTAAAGAGGCAGGCTAAAACTGCTGCCCGGAAGCTAACCCAGAAAGGTATAAATAAACTCTTCAGAGGTTTACATAATGTTGTTATCAATAATCATTCATCTCGAAAAAGACCCAATCCCTTTGAGACGAAAAAATCAAGATCGATTTCGAAGTTTAAACGCAGGAGGTATTCTAAAGGAAGAAAAGCTGTTAAAAAATCTCCGTCTTCAAAGCAAGGCAAACCACGCAAAAAGCAGATACGTAAACGTGTGATAGACATTTTTGATAAGTAAAAATGTCGTACAAAGAGTGCATGAAGTCTGAACTAGATCTTTTCTCAAGTTCGCCAATTCAAAGTAATATTTTAAAAACAGAGGAAGTAGCATACAAACCCATAGCTTCATTAGATAACTCTACCGTTTTAGAATTTGTGTCGTTAGGTCATGGCCATACATACCGCGATCTGTCTAGCATATATCTTCGACTAAAAGTACAACTTATTAAAGCAAAAGATGGGAAAGAGGAATTGTACGATAGAGGTGCTCCACCAATTGGCGTTGTCAATAATGTTCTGCATTCGTTGTTCAGACAATGTACAATACAGTTAAATGGTAGGCCAATAGCGCAAACTGACCACAATTACCAATACAGAGCGTATATTGAAAATTTGCTAAATTATGGCAAGAATACCGCCGAAACCCACTTGGAGTCTGTCGGATGGTATCTCGATGAGAATGAGATGGACATAGTTGAAAGTGGCAAGCCATCTGATTCAAACCAAGGATATAATAAAAGATCCAAATTGCTTGCACACAGCAATGTGGTGGAGTTTATGGGAAAAGTTCATTGAGATATCTTAAATCAAGATAAGTTGCTAATCAACGGGGTAGATTTGCGTGTCATTTTTTCGCTAGAAAAACCCGAATTTTACTTGCATTGTAAAGACGACGTTCAGCCATCACTAATCAAAATTATAGAGGCGACAATGTACATGAACCATGTAACTGTCAATCCGAACATCTTACTTGCGCATGAAAGTGTTCTCCAAAGATCTAATGCAATATATCCATATAAACGTGTAGAAGTGAAGACATATACTCTACCTGCAAACACATTTTCACTCTCACTCGATAATGTGGTCATTGGACAATTACCTAACTTGCTAGTGTTTGGTATGGTAGACAATGAGGCATATACAGGAAAACGGTCGAAAAATTCAAACTTTAAACACAATAATCTGACAAGGTTCAATTTATCAGTCAATGGAGTACAAGTAGCGAACCAACCTCTAGAGTTTGACTTTTCAAATGAAACTCCCATTAGTACGCGAGGATATCTGAGCTTGTTCAAGGGTACTGGAATACATTATTCCGACAAGGATCATCAAATATCAAAAAAATTCTTCGATAATGGAGCGTTCTTGTTGGCATTTGATCTCACTCCGGACAATTCTTACAATTCAACATGTGGAAGTCTACTCAACCAGGGCACGATTAGGATCGAGGGGCGATTCAAAGACGCTCTAAAGAAAAGCGTTACCTGCGTTGTTTACGCAGAGTATGATAGCAGTATCGAGATAGACAAGGCTCGGAATGTTTTCACAAGCTATTAAAATCTATATATAGTGCCGACATTCCGACAATCTTCCACATTTATTAAAAAGTCGAAATGAGCTGTTTAGTGAATGTTGACTATCTCCCTGGAGGTGATTTAGCTTTCTTTAAAAAGGTGTCGTTCGCTGGTATTACTGCGGATAATAAGTTGTTCACCAGAGAGATCACCTTTAGATATCCTACTACAACAAGCAATCTAGCAGGTGTGGAACAATTGGGAAGATGCGGCAACTTGGAGCTGAGACGGTTGGATGAAGACGTTATAAAAACATTGGCGAAATTTACTACGGTATTTGTTCAAGATGATGGTGCAAAGGAATTTATAAAGCACTATGTAACATCGCACTCGAAAATTATTAATATTGAAGCTTGCAACTTTTCTGAACAGGAATGAACACGATTGAACTAAACAGAACACTCAGAACGAACAAAATACCATCAAGATTCTTCAAAGGCGTTTTTCCATGTAATTATTTACCGAAGCGAGTTAAAAGACCGGCATGTGTAATAGCTAATACAGATCCTTCTTACAAAAGTGGAACTCATTGGGTTGCATTCTTCATTCCGAAAAAAGGACCTGCGGAGTACTTTGATTCATTTGGAGGTTACCCAGTAAATAAATTTTTTCAAAAGTTTCTCATGACTAATTCGTCCGTATTTATAAATAATAAGAAACGATTACAAAGTGCGTTTGCATCCACTTGTGGGTATTACTGTTGTATGTATCTTTACTGGCGTTGTAAGGGACGAAGTCTTAGAAATTTTCTAAACCAATTTTCATCATATGATTTCACTTGGAATGACGCTAAGGTTGTTACTTTATACAGAAAAGTGTATTTAAAGAATCATGTGCATATATAGCAGGAGGAAATCTATGTACTCATCGAGATGAAAACTAAGTATAAAAACCCGAAACGACATATTTTACATCCAGTTTCGCAACCACATTTGTTCACGATGAAGCCTGATACCAAGAAGTTAAAAAGTGAGAAAAAAACAACGACCAAAACGGTGAAAGAAAGAAAATCTGCAGTGCCGGGAGAACAAGTGCTGTTAAATTACACCTATTACTTGGATGGATGTCAGAACCGAAAAATCGTGCTTGGTTTTGATCCTTCAAACTTTGAAGCCAAAATCATTTTTCATCTTCATGGACGGTTTCCAGTATCGACAAATTATTCAGGATGGTGTGCAGTTTTCGATCATATAAACAAGCTTAAAGAGGAAACAGGAGAATTTTTACCGGAAAATCAGTTTGGGCTTTCGAAAAAATACAAAATTCCAGTGGATGAGGGCAGTATCCAATTGCAGACACTTGAACTTTTGAAACTATATGAGATGATGCGATTTTTCAATATTGTTATGTACCACAACAACAGTGCATCAGAGAGCGTGAAAGAATACTATAATGGATACGTCACAAAATGCCGAGAGAAAAACACCATCAAACTGCCAGACGAAGATTTCTTTATACCATTGAGAGCATCTTACGTTCATGTTAATTATTCCAGACTTTTTTATGAAATTCCAATATTTTGTAGCGCTAATGTACTGTTTAATACTTTGTGTTTATAAAGAAATAAAAGAGCATATTAAATAAAAGGCAATATTTTCTGTTTTATTCAATGATTTTATTTTTTAGCAGATACATATACATATTCACAGTATTTTCTAAAGCACATCTAACATTTGGTGATTCCCCATGTAGTATACAATTTGTTTTATACTTTTTTAAAAGACCGAGTTTGGGGATATCTGCCTGAATAATTTCAACGTCTTTAAGGTATTTTTTCAAAACTTTTGCTTTCTCTTCTCCTTTTAGATATATTACTGAACCTTCTAGGGTTGATAAAATTTCTGGTAAATGATTATAATCAATGACGCCATTCGACCACGTTAATCCATTTATGAATTTATAATTATAATCTGATTGCCATGCACTATTTGGGTTAAGTTCTTCCTGCGGGAACGGAGGTTTGAAATGATACAAAACTGGGTTAATGGAGTCAGTGTTCAATGTAACTAGTTCTTTTACAAACATTTGCTTATTGTTACCAACTACAAACTGGACATCAACAATAACCGACTTTTTGTTAGATTCCATAATGTATTGCACTTTTTCGAGTCTGCCATCAGAATACTAAAAAATAAAAGAAGCATCCCTATTTATATTTATTATTCTTCTCTTTTCATTCTTGTAATTTAATTCTCTTAAAGCCGTATGGATAGGATAAATGATTATCCACGAGAATTCTTTTATTAAAAGTAAATGCCAGAGTTTTTTTCTGCGGTTCTGTTATAACAATTCCTACTCGTTTTCGCTTAATTTTATTTTCATACTTGATAATCGCCCCATTTTCTTCCTCAGCTTCTCCCATTACCAAAGATTTTAAATGATTAAAGTTTACAATTTTGGATGTTTGAAAATTAATTGTTATACCCTTACATTTTGTGATATATTGAGCATCAGGGGAAATTTCAACTTTAAAACTATATGTTTTAGGACCAATGGATACAAATTCCGAAATAAATGCATTAGGACCAAAGGATTCCACTTCATCTGTTAAATCGCCTAAATAATCTGATATTTTAAAAACGGAAGGTGTCTTTTTATTTTCAATAAAAATTAAACTGTCAGTGTCACAATAAAGAAGCGCGTTACCGATATTTTGCATTGCTTCATACAGTTTTATCCGTGCAAAGGCAGTTGTGTATGCTGCAACGGGAATATTAATGTGCGGGAGCATGTTTAGATTTTCATCAAAATATCTCCAGTTTACCCACATTGTGTCCTCATTGATAGGCAAAATGGATGATATCTCTATTCCTGGTGATTGAATAAAATTACAAAACTCTTTGAAATCACCAAACACGATTGTAAATGATTTATTTTCCCTTTGAGCAAACTTACCCCAAAAACAATTCAAAATCAGTTTTGCCGCCGCTCGCTTTACAGAATTTTTCTTTATATTGTCTATATCCAGTTTAATACTTTCACGTTCTTCAAATTTTTTCAAGAAATTCTCTTTATCTACTTCTGTTTTACATTCTCTACTCCAACCGCTAGCTTCTTGCTTGATTTTAAAAAATGTGTTTACATATTCGGTGAATAACCCGCCATTTTGCGTTTTTGGGTCAAATATTGTGTAATCATATTTCCACACTTCAAAAACCTTAAGAATTTTATAACCTTGCTTAACTGCCAAGGCTACTTCAGGGATCACCCATGTGCCGGTAATTTGTCTTTCACATTCTTCGTGTATACATTTAAAGACATTATTATTTTCTGCACATTTTCTACAAAGTGGGAAATATAATTTATTGTCATATTTGTAAGGTAAAACGGATAACAAGAGATTATCAGGAGGGAGAATAGAGCAAGAAATAAATCCATGCATTTCTAAAATTTCAGAAACTGGTGGAGTTTGGTTTCTGAATATTGTTGGATGCCCAATGGGGTATGGTGCGTATTTATTAATGTATGGATACAGACTTGTAAAATCTAAATAACGAATTATTTCATTTTCAGCATTAATTTTTGCATAAGTCCTAAATACTTCTGTTCTTCCCCCATAAACGGCGTCGCGGGGGGTCAAAAGTAAAGTAAAATATGCGAGATCTTCGGTTATTTGTTTGTCTACCGCGGGGTTCCTTTTTAAAAAGTCTTTAAAATCGCATTCCCAAATGTATTCCAAATTATAACCATTCTTCCTAATAGCGGAAATTTTTTTCATGGTGCTTTCGTGCCTCTGACTTAACGTGTCACACTTACTACCCTTAATAATATCTGACGAATTGAATTTAAAACAGTCTGGGCATCCATGGTGAAAACAACCAAAAAATTCGTAAACAGTGTTTGTTTTTGGGTCAAACCTATCGACGAAGAGTCCGCCTTTCTCTAATTTCACTTCACCCGTATTTAGTGCGGATAAAATTCCAACTGTAGTATTCATGCCTTTGAAATGTAGCCATTTGAGTGAAGCAAATGAAAATTGCTTTCCTTTCAAATATTTATTTTTTGGCATGATAGCCAAGGTTTGAGCTTTTAAGAAATTTTTTCGAAATACCAGCATGCAGGCAGATGCTATTGTTAAGGATTCTGTGAAAGGGTTAACCGCAGTTATTTCCAGAAATTCTTTCATAAAGGATAAGCATCCTAAACGTAAAATAGTGACATCATTGATACAGTGCTTTAACATTTCATTTTCATTATCAAACATTTTTGTACAATTTGAACTATACCATTCTAAGAATTTCTGTCTCTCTTTTTGTTTCATTGAATTGTAACCATACATTTTTGGTGTCGGGTATTTCCCAATATAATTAAAATTTTCCTTTGTATTGAAAAAGTATGGGTAGTAACCCTTATTATGATTTTCAAATCCAAACACATCAGAAAATTTGGATAAAGGAAATGGCAGAAAATTTAAAGAATCAATAAAACTAACATTTTTACAAGTTAGTTTCATTATTTTAGTGCCATTCATTACAGGATTAATGGCGAATTTTCTATTCAAAAGTTCTGATATTAGAAAGTGTCGATCGAAGCCTTGAAAGTTATGCGCAACGCAAATAATGTTTGTCACATAAGATCGTGTCATAAACACGTAATCGATAAATTGCTTCACAACATCGATGTCTTCATTATATTGGAAGATATGCTCTCTTTTACCACAATTGACACAATCATTTGATATGTCAGAGTCATTATAACATGAAAAACACACTTGATGGGCAGTTATTAAATTTACAATATGTAAATGTGTATCTGGAGATGCACCGTAAATAGTATCTTGTGTGGTTTCGCAGTCGAAAAAAATAATTAGAAAACGTGAATTACCTTTCCCCCGGTATGGTTGAATGTAACATAGATGTTCTTGTGGAACTACTTTATAACATGTTTGGCAATAGTACTCATTACATGTATGATCCCTTTTACCTCTAATAACAAAGTTCAAGAACTTGTTACATATCTTACAGATTTATAAGGAGTCACAAACACTATCTTTACGAATTTTATTCTGAATATGTTGTAGATAACAGTGTTCTCCTCTAAACGATCGATTACACTTTAGGCAATCCCTCAATGTAGAAGTAAATTGGCAAGGAGGATAGCAATAACAGTATGGACACTTCATTGCACATTTATGAAATCTGTAATTGCTGACATTATCGCAATAATTGCAGGTATAATTCTTATTAAAAAAGGCTGTAAGCGATTTGATAACGTAGTAATGGTTTTGTAATGCGGAATAATACAGGTAAATTTTTTTTATTTCGGTCATAAAAAAATTATATGGAATTTTAAATAGTATAGAATTTGGATCAGTGATATCATTGAACACAACAATCTGATAATTGTTGAGATACTTTTGAAATTTGTACAGATCTAGTAAGCTACAGCCATTTATTTCACTCACATTTACATTTGCAAGTTTACAAATTTTTTTAGCTGCCTTGCTTAAACTATTTTTTGCTATTTCACTATCCAAAACATAGCAAATACTTCTCGGAAGACAATGGACATCCCCTTCTTTGCCAACATCTACAACGCTAGTTTTTTTCAATAGGACGTCAGCTTCACTTAGCATTTTTGGATTAATTCTACCCTTCCCAAATGGAAAATTGACGATATTTGCATCAATCTGTATAATGTCGTCTGAAAGAAATGTTGAATTTGACTGATTAATGCTTGATATTAATGATAGAATGTGTTCGCCATTTAGCTCGCTTACAGGTCTTAAACTAGACCATATAGGTTTCTCGTGCGGCGAGTTTGGCAATGAAATATACATTGAAATTTTACTACCCTCCTTAGAATTTTTCACGATTTCATTTACAACTTCGTTAAAGGTATTTCTAAGACCTTCCAAAATATTTTCCTCAGGATCTTTAAACTCATTCAGTCGGAAAACCATTTTTACTCCCATCACATTAAATTTCTTGAAATTTGTCACTTTTTTTGAAATTAGTTCAATTTTTTCTTTTAATCCTGAACCGACTTGATAATTTTGATTATTGCTATTACTACGCGCATTCGTAACAGTAGTAGCTACACATATCGATGAAGTGGAAACTGCTGGTCTATTGGTACTATTGTTTGTAGTTGAACAATCTGACAATTCTGGACACTCATCTATAATTTTGAAAAATTTATGAAAAATTACGTCATCGTGATTTATTTTAAACTGCTTAGAACATTCAAGAAGAATCTTGAAAAATGAATTATTTTCTTGCACTGTTATTGAAACTTTTTGTTTTTCCAAGTAACTAATAACAGTGTTCATCACCTCAAAGCAAAACTCTTTACCCAAAGCAACAGAATTTTGTAACAGCTGAATTAAATTAAAAGTGAAAGACATTTTTAGAAAATTTTATTTTACTGTATGCTTCTTTTATATTTTTTTTTTTTGTTATTTTGAAAGAGCTGAAAAGCTCATTATCAAATACCTTAGCTAATAAGCCAACGGTACTGGTTCTTTATTTTATTATTCGTTTTATCTGAATCTGAAATGAAATTAGAAAACCTGTTAATAATTGTTGAAAAAAAATTTGCAAAAGACTCTTACCCCAATGCTACCTTCCTTCCTGATCGTTTCAAAATTTCTGTGGATTTTCCACTTGAAATTTGCACTATTTATACGTATCATAAAACTGCACCGGATAAATCAAGGCATATGCCTGCGTATTTTTCTTGTTCACAAGTAACACATCATCATTATCGCAATCTCTTGGCTCCGTGTATTTTTTCATGGGAAATATTGCAATAAATCAACAGACAAATGAAATTATAAGGAGTTTACATTCGCAGATGCTGGGTAATTAATTTCAGTGAACATAAAAATATCATAAAACTGCACCGGATAAATCAAGGCATATGCATGCGTATTTTTCTTGTTCACAAGTAACACATCATCATGATCGCAGTATCTTAATCCATTGCATTTTTATGCATCATTTCGCATCAATCAATCAATCAATAAATCAAGGCGGAAGCATATGCAATTCCCTTTTTGTTGGTAAGCAACTTATGCATATCTCCATGATCGCAATGGCTCCATACAGTTTATTTTTTGTTTTACGCAACATGCGAAATGCATAATATAAACCATAAGACAAGTATATTATTCCCAAGCATTTGGTTGCATGGAATAATGAAATTACAGATGTCGGGTAATTGTTTTCAGGGAACTTAAAAATATAAAACCGCACCGGATAAATCAATGCATATGCATGCGTATTTTTTCTTATTCACAAGTCACACATCATCATGATCGCAGTATCTTAGTCCATTGCATTTTTATGCATCATTTCGCATCAATCAATCAATCAATAAATCAAGGCGGAAGCATATGCAATTCCCTTTTTGTTGGTAAGCATGCTGGTAAGTATAATATAAGCCATAAGACAAATATATTATTCCCAAGCAATTGGTTGCATGGAATTATGAAATTGCTGATGTCGGGTAATTGCTTTCAGAGAATATAAAAATATCAAAAAAGTTGCAGTGGATAACTCAAAGAACCAAGAGATAAGCATAAGCACTGTTTTTTTTTTTTGACGGGCAACCTGTCTTAATGATCGCAATATCTTAGGCCAATGTATTTTGTTTTTGTTTTTATTCATTTTGAAAATCATACAAAATGTTGCAATAAATTATACGACAAATATCTGCGGAATCTTGTTCGCAGGCATATGGTTGCATATGTTAGTATTATGAATTTGTAGGAAGTTTACATGCTGTGTAATTCATTTCATAAAACATCACAAAACTGTCCTGGATAAATTACAAGGCAAGTATCATGATGATGACGTTTTTTTATGAGCTATGTAGATATCTTCATGATCGCTATATGATGTTCTCATGTAGCGAAGACATGTATAAAAGGAATTTCTTCTGGAGGTAAGTATCATTTGCAAGGCTGCATTATAGAAACATGGTAAGTTTATTTTATTTAATTCAATGCGCTTTTAGCGCAAGAAAGCTGAGCGCCAACTTTATATTTGGGTCGCTATTATATACTTTTTAACTTTGATGAAACACAAAAAATCTGTCTCCGAAACTAAAAAAAAAATCTCTGAAGTAAAATTCTATGTGCTTTTAGCGCAAGAAAACTCAGCCCACACCTTAGCCGCCCGCCGTGAACCTCACAGACCCCACTTCAACCAAGTCACTCAACGCAAAGACCGATACCCAGCAAATACATCAAAACAGCTTAATAAATCAAAAAGCACACCAAAAAGATCGATACCCCCTACAAAGCCACACCAACAACTTGACACTCCCCAGAAAGCACTCGGAAAACATCGCTATCTCATATACACACCAAACCAGCTTAATAACCCACAAAAAGCACACCGATACCCCATAAAGGCACACAAACAACTTGACACTCCCCAAAAACACTTGAAAAAGATCGCTATCTCAGAAACACACCAAACCAGCTTAATAACCCACAAAAAGTACCCCAAAGAGATCGATACCCAATAAAGGCACACAAACAACTTGACACTCCCCAGAAAGCACTCGCAAAACATCGCTATCTCATATACACACCAAACCAGCTTAATAACCCACAAAAAGCACACCGATACCCCATAAAGGCACACAAACAACTTGACACTCCCCAAAAACACTTGAAAAAGATCGCTATCTCAGAAACACAGCAAAACATATCCGAGACACATAGCAAAACAAGAGAAACAGCAATAGAGCTTAATATCCCCAACACAAAGCACAGGCCCCCACACACACAGCAACACCCCGTTCCCAAGTCGCAAACCCAAAGGTTCCAAAGGCACCCTCACCCAAGGCACACACCCAGAGCCCCCACTAAAAGCTCACAGCCCAAAGCCCACAGCACAGGCTCACACCCAGAGCCCCCACTAAAAGCTCACGGCCCAAAGCCCACAGCACAGGCTCACACCCAGAGCCCCCACTAAAAGCACACCCCTTACCCAAGGCTCACACCCCTTACCCAAGGCGCGCACCCAAAAAGCTCATAGTGCGAAAGAGACGGAGAGAGCGAGATAGCATGAAAGCTTAAAAGCTCTAGCATGCTATCTCCCTCTAACACACAGAGCCTATGCTGAGGGTACATCCCTTACTACTTCTGTCTGTCTGTCTGTCACCCGCATTTTTCTCCAAAGCGGCTAAACCGACTCGAACGAAATTTGGTGGCCAGATGGGAACTATCAAATCCCACGCACGGAGTGAGTGGCATAAATTTAGGTGGAGTTTAAAGGAGGGATTCAAAAATTTTTTTCACCAGATATAGTTGTGTAGGCTATCAAATCAAAGGCCTCGATTTGTGCTTTCCGAAACTGATATTAGTTTTGGCATAGATTGCAAAGTGCGTGAGTGATGAGTCAAAATGTACGCACTTGAAGTGAGACAGGACTCATTTTCGGAAACTACCCAACCTAAAAATCCGGAAAAAATCGGAGTGGTGCGCCTAGATGAAATCTAGGCCTTAAAATATGTCCCATTCCGATATCTGCTCAAATAAACTTACTAATAGTATATTACTACATGTTAGAAATTTACTGAAAACTCCCCTTAGATTAATCCTAGGACTTCCGAATTTGGAATCAGTATAGAGGATAATATTTTGTATATACGCCCTAAATTTCGTGGAAATCTAGCCTTTAACGCTAACGTTATAGCAGTTCAAACTTAGCAATTTCGCGCGAATTTACCGCTTCCAAAGCCATGCAAATCCGATCCTGACGTCATAATTACCCGGAATAATTGGCATTCGCGTGGAATATTAAACTCGCATTTATGGAGATTCTACTTATCTGCAGGACTTTTTAAGATCTTGTGTAAAACACTTATGTGAAATCTAATCTTCGAGAGATGTCCTATTCCGGTATCTGCTCAAAAAATTTACTCATAGTATATTATCAACTTTTAGAAATTGACTAAAAAACTCCCCTTAAGTTACTCCTAAGTGTACTAAATTTTGCACCGATATAGAGGACAGTTTCGTGCATACACGTGACAAGTTCCATGAAAATCCAACTATTAGTGTCGAAGTTATACAAGTTCAAACTTATCAATTTCGTGCTAATTAACAGCATCCTAAGCCATACAAGTAAGATGGTGATGTCATAATTAATGACAATAATTGAAATTCTAGTGAAATATTAAAATTCCATTCAAGAAGAATCTTATTCTCCCTAGCCCTTTTTAAGGTTTTGTTTTACACAAAAATCGATTTAATGTCTGTCTGCCAGTCTGCCACACGGATTTTTCTCCAAAGCGGCTAAACCGATCCGAACGAAATTTGGTGGACAGATGGGAACTATCAAATCCCATGCATAGAGTGAGTGGCATAAGTTTAGGTGGACTTTAAACGGGGGCTCCCCATACATGCAAAGGGGGGAGTCAAAAAATTTTGTCACCGGATATAGTTGCGTAGGCTATCAAATGAAAGGTCTCGATTTGTACTTTCCGAAACTGATATTAGTTTTGGCATAAATTGCAAAGTGCGTGAGTAACGAGTCAAAATGTACGCACTTGAAGTGAAACAGGACTCATTTTCGGAAACTACCCAACCTAAAAATCCGGACAAAATCGCAGTTGTGCGCCTGGATGAGATCTAGGCCTAGAAATATGTACCATTCCGATATCTGCTCAAATAAACTTACTAATAGCATATTACTACATTTTAGAAATTGACTGAAAACCCCCCTTAAATTCATCCTAGGACTTCGAATTTTGTATCAGCATAGAGGATAATACTTTGTATATACGCGCTAAATTTCGTACAAATATAGCCATTAACGCTAAAGTTATAGCAGTTCAAGCTTATCAATTTCGCGCGAATTTACCGCTTCCAAAGCCATGCAAATCCGATCCTGACGTCATAATT
Source organism: Hermetia illucens (assembly GCF_905115235.1). Lineage (NCBI taxonomy): Eukaryota > Metazoa > Arthropoda > Insecta > Diptera > Stratiomyidae > Hermetia > Hermetia illucens. Next base: position 251,189 of record NW_024037036.1, on the reverse strand, counting down.
ACCCGGAATAATTGGCATTCGCGTGGAATATTAAAGTCGCATTTATGAAGATTCTACTTATCTGCAGGACTTTTTAAGATCTTGTGTAAAACACTTATGTGAAATCTAATCTTCGAGAGATGTCCTATTCCGGTGTCTGCTCAAAAAATTTACTAATAGTATATTATCAACTTTTAGAAATTGACTAAAAAACTCCCCTTAAGTTACTCCTAAGTGTACTAAATTTTGCACCGATATAGACGACAGTTTCGTGCATACACGTGACAAGTTCCATGAAAATCCAACTATTAGTGTCAAAGTTATACAAGTTCAAACTTATCAATTTCGCGCTAATTAACAGCATCCTAAGCCATACAAGTGAGATGCTGATGTCATAATTAATGACAATAATTGAAATTCGAGTCAAATATTAAAATTCCATTCAAGGAGAATCTTATTCTCCCTAGCCCTTTTTAAGGTTTTGTTTTACACAAAAATCGATTTAATGTCTGTCTGCCTGTCTGTCTGTCTGTCGCACGCATTTTTCTCCAAAGCGGCTAAACCGATCCGAACGAAATTTGGTGGACAGATGGGAACTATCAAATCCCACGCACGGAGTGAGTGGCATAAGTTTAGGTGGAGTTTAAAGGGGGGCTCCCCATACATGCAAAGGGGGGAGTCAAAAATTTTTTTCGCCCGATATAGTTGCGTAGGCTATGGAATGAAAGGTCTCGATTTGTACTTTCCGAAACTGATATTAGTTTTGGCATAAATTCCAAAGTGCGTGAGTAATGAGTCAAAATGTACGCACTTGAAGTTAAACAGGACTCATTTTCGGAAATTACCCAACCTAAAAATCCGGACAAAATCGGAGTTGTGCGCCTGGATGAGATCTAGGCCTCCAAATATGTCCCATTCCGATATCTGCTCAAATAAACTTAGCATATTACTACATTTTAGAAATTTACTGAAAACTCCCCTTAAATTCATCCTAGGACTTCCGAATTTTGTATCAGCATAGAGGACAATACTTTTGGGTGAAAAGGCAGACGGTAACAGGTGCCATGGGGGAAAGGGGTTCGGAGCGCGCAACGAAGGTGGCGAGCGTATAATTGATTTTGCGGACACCCATGACCTTGTACTTATGAATACATGGTTCATCAAACGATTGTCTCATCTTCCCACATTTTATAGTGGGAACAATAAAACGCAAATCGACTATATTCTCATAAGACGTCAACATTTTACCGCTGTCATTGATTGCAAAGTCGTTCCCTATGAGACCATCGCACCTCAACATCGGCCGTTGATTGCTGTCCTGCGAATTAAGCCACCGATAAAACGGCGTGAGGAACGCACTGGCCCGCCGCGCATTAAATGGTGGCGATTTGGTGAGAAGAACGAAGAAACGGTCTCACTCATACGATTGCCAACCTTTACGAATGTGGAAGAATCATGGAACCAAATGAAAGACACGATCCACAAAGCGGCCTCTGCAACCCTCGGGGTCACCAAGCCGGGTAAGCGGTACATCAACCGAGATACTTGGCTTTGGAATGATGATGTTGAAATGAAGGTCCGTGAAAAGAAACGCCTCTACCACAAATTTCTCGACGATAAAACGCCTGCTAATTGGCAAATTTATAAGAATGCCAACCGGGAAGCAAAGAAAGCGGTCGCTGTCACCCGAGCGAATCATTTCAAAAATCTTTACGATAAACTGGACACTCGGGATGGCGAGAGAGATCTATACCGACTTGCTAAAAGCCGTGATGAACGCACACAGGATATTGAACACTTCTGTTGTGTTAATGACAAGAACGGTACTTTGCTTACTGATCGTCGAGCCGCGACGGATAGATGGCGAGAATACTTCGAGCAGATTTCAACTGAAGAATTTGCTCATCCTCCACTTCCACAATCATTGCCGACGTTTGGAGCAGTTCCACCAGTCAGCGCAACTGAAGTCGAGGAGGCAATAAAACAAATGAAATCGGGGAAAGCAACAGGACCTGACGACATCGCATCTGAGCTCTGGAAAGCAAAGAGCTGGGACCCAACACCGTGGCTGAGTGAATTCTTTAACCGGGTTATTCAGGAAGGAAGAACACCATCTGACTGGCAAGAAAGTACCACTGTTCCAATATGGAAAAAGAAAGGTAGTCCAGCAGAATGTTCAAATTACCGTCCGATCCGGTTACTTTCCCATACCATGAAGATTTTTGAACGCATTCTTGACAACCGTATTCGCGAAATCGTTGAAATAACCGTGAATCAAGCCGGATTTGTCAAGAACTGCGGAACTACTGACGCAATACACGCTGCGCGGTTACTCATGGAGAAACACCGTGAGAAGCATCGCCCTCTTTACATTGCCTTTCTGGATCTAGAGAAAGCGTTTGACCGTGTACCACACGAACTCATCTGGTATGCTTTACGACAACACTTCGTGCCAGAAGAACTCGTGCGCTGGGTTCAATTGCTCTACCACGATCCGAAAAGTAAAGTTCGAAGTATGGCGGGTGTATCAAAACCGCTTCGTGTCTCTGTTGGAGTTCATCAAGGAAGTGCCCTCTCACCACTCCTCTTTGTCCTTGTTATGGACACCGTCACACGGGATATCCAAAGTCCAGCGCCCTGCACACTGCTTTGTGCAGATGATGTTTTCCTAGCATCTGATAGCAAAAATGATCTCGAGCAACTTGTTCAAAAATGGAATGATCGCCTCATGCAACACGGTCTCAGATTGAATTTAAACAAAACTGAATTTTTGACGACCGATCCCCATGAAACAGGCACAATCACTGTCAGCGGCAGTGATCTGCCCAGATCTGAGCGATTTAAATACCTCGGGTCAACGCTATCAGCCAATGGAGAGCTGCGTTATGAAATTGCTTCACGCATTAACGCAACCTGGGTGAAGTGGCGTTCCACAACTGGTGTCCTTTGTGATCGACGTATCAACGAACGTCTCAAATCTAAAATTTATCGCAATGTTGTCCGTCCAGTCGCTCTCTATGGTTCTGAGTGTTGGCCGACCATAAAAGACAATGAACGGCGTCTCGCGGTAATGGAGACGAAGATGCTACGTTGGACTAGTGGCGTCACACGTTTAGATCACATCCGAAATGAGGATATCCGCGATCGTTATGGCGTTGCACCGATCGTGGAAAAGTTGCAAGAGAGGCGTCTTCGATGGTATGGTCACGCAATTCGTGCAAACGAGAATTCACTTGCAAAGATTGGTCTGAACATCGAAGTCGATGGTAAACGACCAAAAGGCAGACCTAAGCAACGGTGGCTTGATACGCTGGATGGGGATTTGAAAGCCTCGAGATTGCACCCAGATCAGGCATTCGATAGAGCCAAATGGCGAAACCGATCACGACGAGCCGACCCCGCTTGTGAACGGGACAAAGGCTGAAGAAAAAGAAGAAGAAGAAGATAGAGGACAATACTTTGTATATACGCGCTAAATTTCGAGCAAATCTAGCCTTTAACGCTAAAGTTATAGCAGTTCAAGCTTATCAATTTCGCGCGAATTTACCGCTTCCAAAGCCATGCAAATCCGATCCTGACGTTATAATTACCCGGAATAATTGGCATTCGCGTGGAATATTAAAGTCGCATTTATGAAGATTCTACTTATCTGCAGCACTTTTTAAGATCTTGTGTAAAACACTTATGTGAAATCTAATCTTCGAGAGATGTCCTATTCCGGTATCTGCTCAAAAAATTTACTAATAGTATATTATCAACTTTTAGAAATTGACTAAAAGACTCCCCTTAAGTTACTCCTATGTGTACTAAATTTTGCACCGACATAGAGGACAATCTCGTGCATACACGTGACAAGTTCCATGAAAATCCAACTATTAGTGTCACAGTTATACAAGTTCAAACTTATCAATTTCGTGCTAATTAACAGCATCCTAAGCAATACAAATAAGATGCTGATGTCATAATTAACAAGAATAATTGAAATTCGAGTGAAATATTACAATTCCATTCAAGACGAATCTACTTCTCCGTAGCCCTTTTTAAGGTTTTGTGTAAAACAAAAAATCGATTCAATGTCTGTCTGTCTGTCACACGCATTTTTCTCCAAAATGGCTAAGCTGATCCAAACGAAATTTGGTGGACAGATGGCAACTAGGAAATCCCACGCATAGAGCGAGTTTGAGTTTAAAGGGGGCTCAGATAAACTTACTAATAGTATATTACTACATTTTAGAAATTTACTGAAAACCCCCCTTCAATTCATCCTAGGAATTCCAAGTTGCGTACCAGCATAGAGAACAATGTTTTGTATATAGGCACTAAATTTCGTGAAAATATGGCCTTTAGCGCCAAAGTTATAGCAGTTCAAACTTAGCAATTACGGGCGAATTTACCGCTTCCAAAGCCATGCAAATCCGATGCTGACGTCATAATTACCCGGAATAATTGGCATTCGCGTGGAATATTAAAGTCGCATTTATGAAGAATCTACTTATCTGCAGGACTTGTTAAGATTTTGTGTAAGACACTTATGTGAAATCTAATCTTCAAGAGATGTCCTATTCCGGTATCTGCTCAAAAAATTTACTAATAGTATATTATCAACTTTTAGAAATTGACTAAAAAACTCCCCTTAAGTTACTCCTAAGTATACTAAATTTTGCACCGATATAGAGGACAGTTTCGTGCATACACATGACAAGTTCCATGAAAATCCAACTATTAGTGTCAAAGTTACACAAGTTCAGACTTATCAATTTCGTGCTAATTAACAGGATCCTAAGCCATACAAGTAAGATGCTGATGTCATAATTAATGAGAATAATTGAAATTCGAGTGAAATATTAAAATTCCATTCAAGACGAATCTAATTCTCCGTAGCCCTTTTCAAGGTTTTGTGTAAAACAAAACCTTATTAAAATCGATTCAATGTCTGTCTGTCTGTTTGTCACACGCATTTTTCTCCAAAACGGCTAAACCGATCCAAACGAAATTTGGTGGACAGATGGGAACTGTGAAATCCCACGCACACATTGAGTGGCATAAATTTAGGTGGCGTTTAAAGGAGGGCTCCCATACATGCAAAGGGGGGATTCAAACATTTTTTTCACCAGATATAGTTGTGTAGGGCATCAAATCAAAGGCCTCGATTTGTGCTTTCCGAAACTGATATTAGTTTTGGCATAGATTGCAAAGTGCGTGAGTGATGAGTCAAAATGTACGCACTTGAAGTGAGACAGGACTCATTTTCGGAAACTACCCAACCTAAAAATCCGGAAAAAATCGGAGTGGTGCGCCTAGATGAAATCTAGGCCTTAAAATATGTCCCATTCCGATATCTGCTCAAATAAACTTACTAATAGTATATTACTACATGTTAGAAATTTACTGAAAACTCCCCTTAGATTAATCCTAGGACTTCCGAATTTGGAATCAGTATAGAGGATAATATTTTGTATATACGCCCTAAATTTCGTGGAAATCTAGCCTTTAACGCTAACGTTATAGCAGTTCAAACTTAGCAATTTCGCGCGAATTTACCGCTTCCAAAGCCATGCAAATCCGATCCTGACGTCATAATTACCCGGAATAATTGGCATTCGCGTGGAATATTAAACTCGCATTTATGGAGATTCTACTTATCTGCAGGACTTTTTAAGATCTTGTGTAAAACACTTATGTGAAATCTAATCTTCGAGAGATGTCCTATTCCGGTATCTGCTCAAAAAATTTACTCATAGTATATTATCAACTTTTAGAAATTGACTAAAAAACTCCCCTTAAGTTACTCCTAAGTGTACTAAATTTTGCACCGATATAGAGGACAGTTTCGTGCATACACGTGACAAGTTCCATGAAAATCCAACTATTAGTGTCGAAGTTATACAAGTTCAAACTTATCAATTTCGTGCTAATTAACAGCATCCTAAGCCATACAAGTAAGATGGTGATGTCATAATTAATGACAATAATTGAAATTCTAGTGAAATATTAAAATTCCATTCAAGAAGAATCTTATTCTCCCTAGCCCTTTTTAAGGTTTTGTTTTACACAAAAATCGATTTAATGTCTGTCTGCCAGTCTGTCACACGGATTTTTCTCCAAAGCGGCTAAACCGATCCGAACGAAATTTGGTGGACAGATGGGAACTATCAAATCCCATGCATAGAGTGAGTGGCATAAGTTTAGGTGGACTTTAAACGGGGGCTCCCCATACATGCAAAGGGGGGAGTCAAAAAATTTTGTCACCGGATATAGTTGCGTAGGCTATCAAATGAAAGGTCTCGATTTGTACTTTCCGAAACTGATATTAGTTTTGGCATAAATTGCAAAGTGCGTGAGTAACGAGTCAAAATGTACGCACTTGAAGTGAAACAGGACTCATTTTCGGAAACTACCCAACCTAAAAATCCGGACAAAATCGCAGTTGTGCGCCTGGATGAGATCTAGGCCTAGAAATATGTACCATTCCGATATCTGCTCAAATAAACTTACTAATAGCATATTACTACATTTTAGAAATTGACTGAAAACCCCCCTTAAATTCATCCTAGGACTTCGAATTTTGTATCAGCATAGAGGATAATACTTTGTATATACGCGCTAAATTTCGTACAAATATAGCCATTAACGCTAAAGTTATAGCAGTTCAAGCTTATCAATTTCGCGCGAATTTACCGCTTCCAAAGCCATGCAAATCCGATCCTGACGTCATAATTACCCGGAATAATTGGCATTCGCGTGGAATATTAAAGTCGCATTTATGAAGATTCTACTTATCTGCAGGACTTTTTAAGATCTTGTGTAAAACACTTATGTGAAATCTAATCTTCGAGAGATGTCCTATTCCGGTGTCTGCTCAAAAAATTTACTAATAGTATATTATCAACTTTTAGAAATTGACTAAAAAACTCCCCTTAAGTTACTCCTAAGTGTACTAAATTTTGCACCGATATAGACGACAGTTTCGTGCATACACGTGACAAGTTCCATGAAAATCCAACTATTAGTGTCAAAGTTATACAAGTTCAAACTTATCAATTTCGCGCTAATTAACAGCATCCTAAGCCATACAAGTGAGATGCTGATGTCATAATTAATGACAATAATTGAAATTCGAGTCAAATATTAAAATTCCATTCAAGGAGAATCTTATTCTCCCTAGCCCTTTTTAAGGTTTTGTTTTACACAAAAATCGATTTAATGTCTGTCTGCCTGTCTGTCTGTCGCACGCATTTTTCTCCAAAGCGGCTAAACCGATCCGAACGAAATTTGGTGGACAGATGGGAACTATCAAATCCCACGCACGGAGTGAGTGGCATAAGTTTAGGTGGAGTTTAAAGGGGGGCTCCCCATACATGCAAAGGGGGGAGTTAAAAATTTTTTTCGCCCGATATAGTTGCGTAGGCTATGGAATGAAAGGTCTCGATTTGTACTTTCCGAAACTGATATTAGTTTTGGCATAAATTCCAAAGTGCGTGAGTAATGAGTCAAAATGTACGCACTTGAAGTTAAACAGGACTCATTTTCGGAAATTACCCAACCTAAAAATCCGGACAAAATCGGAGTTGTGCGCCTGGATGAGATCTAGGCCTCCAAATATGTCCCATTCCGATATCTGCTCAAATAAACTTTGCATATTACTACATTTTAGAAATTTACTGAAAACTCCCCTTAAATTCATCCTAGGACTTCCGAATTTTGTATCAGCATAGAGGACAATACTTTTGGGTGAAAAGGCAGACGGTAACAGGTGCCATGGGGGAAAGGGGTTCGGAGCGCGCAACGAAGGTGGCGAGCGTATAATTGATTTTGCGGACACCCATGACCTTGTACTTATGAATACATGGTTCATCAAACGATTGTCTCATCTTCCCACATTTTATAGTGGGAACAATAAAACGCAAATCGACTATATTCTCATAAGACGTCAACATTTTACCGCTGTCATTGATTGCAAAGTCGTTCCCTATGAGACCATCGCACCTCAACATCGGCCGTTGATTGCTGTCCTGCGAATTAAGCCACCGATAAAACGGCGTGAGGAACGCACTGGCCCGCCGCGCATTAAATGGTGGCGATTTGGTGAGAAGAACGAAGAAACGGTCTCACTCATACGATTGCCAACCTTTACGAATGTGGAAGAATCATGGAACCAAATGAAAGACACGATCCACAAAGCGGCCTCTGCAACCCTCGGGGTCACCAAGCCGGGTAAGCGGTACATCAACCGAGATACTTGGCTTTGGAATGATGATGTTGAAATGAAGGTCCGTGAAAAGAAACGCCTCTACCACAAATTTCTCGACGATAAAACGCCTGCTAATTGGCAAATTTATAAGAATGCCAACCGGGAAGCAAAGAAAGCGGTCGCTGTCACCCGAGCGAATCATTTCAAAAATCTTTACGATAAACTGGACACTCGGGATGGCGAGAGAGATCTATACCGACTTGCTAAAAGCCGTGATGAACGCACACAGGATATTGAACACTTCTGTTGTGTTAATGACAAGAACGGTACTTTGCTTACTGATCGTCGAGCCGCGACGGATAGATGGCGAGAATACTTCGAGCAGATTTCAACTGAAGAATTTGCTCATCCTCCACTTCCACAATCATTGCCGACGTTTGGAGCAGTTCCACCAGTCAGCGCAACTGAAGTCGAGGAGGCAATAAAACAAATGAAATCGGGGAAAGCAACAGGACCTGACGACATCGCATCTGAGCTCTGGAAAGCAAAGAGCTGGGACCCAACACCGTGGCTGAGTGAATTCTTTAACCGGGTTATTCAGGAAGGAAGAACACCATCTGACTGGCAAGAAAGTACCACTGTTCCAATATGGAAAAAGAAAGGTAGTCCAGCAGAATGTTCAAATTACCGTCCGATCCGGTTACTTTCCCATACCATGAAGATTTTTGAACGCATTCTTGACAACCGTATTCGCGAAATCGTTGAAATAACCGTGAATCAAGCCGGATTTGTCAAGAACTGCGGAACTACTGACGCAATACACGCTGCGCGGTTACTCATGGAGAAACACCGTGAGAAGCATCGCCCTCTTTACATTGCCTTTCTGGATCTAGAGAAAGCGTTTGACCGTGTACCACACGAACTCATCTGGTATGCTTTACGACAACACTTCGTGCCAGAAGAACTCGTGCGCTGGGTTCAATTGCTCTACCACGATCCGAAAAGTAAAGTTCGAAGTATGGCGGGTGTATCAAAACCGCTTCGTGTCTCTGTTGGAGTTCATCAAGGAAGTGCCCTCTCACCACTCCTCTTTGTCCTTGTTATGGACACCGTCACACGGGATATCCAAAGTCCAGCGCCCTGCACACTGCTTTGTGCAGATGATGTTTTCCTAGCATCTGATAGCAAAAATGATCTCGAGCAACTTGTTCAAAAATGGAATGATCGCCTCATGCAACACGGTCTCAGATTGAATTTAAACAAAACTGAATTTTTGACGACCGATCCCCATGAAACAGGCACAATCACTGTCAGCGGCAGTGATCTGCCCAGATCTGAGCGATTTAAATACCTCGGGTCAACGCTATCAGCCAATGGAGAGCTGCGTTATGAAATTGCTTCACGCATTAACGCAACCTGGGTGAAGTGGCGTTCCACAACTGGTGTCCTTTGTGATCGACGTATCAACGAACGTCTCAAATCTAAAATTTATCGCAATGTTGTCCGTCCAGTCGCTCTCTATGGTTCTGAGTGTTGGCCGACCATAAAAGACAATGAACGGCGTCTCGCGGTAATGGAGACGAAGATGCTACGTTGGACTAGTGGCGTCACACGTTTAGATCACATCCGAAATGAGGATATCCGCGATCGTTATGGCGTTGCACCGATCGTGGAAAAGTTGCAAGAGAGGCGTCTTCGATGGTATGGTCACGCAATTCGTGCAAACGAGAATTCACTTGCAAAGATTGGTCTGAACATCGAAGTCGATGGTAAACGACCAAAAGGCAGACCTAAGCAACGGTGGCTTGATACGCTGGATGGGGATTTGAAAGCCTCGAGATTGCACCCAGATCAGGCATTCGATAGAGCCAAATGGCGAAACCGATCACGACGAGCCGACCCCGCTTGTGAACGGGACAAAGGCTGAAGAAAAAGAAGAAGAAGAAGATAGAGGACAATACTTTGTATATACGCGCTAAATTTCGTAGCAAATCTAGCCTTTAACGCTAAAGTTATAGCAGTTCAAGCTTATCAATTTCGCGCGAATTTACCGCTTCCAAAGCCATGCAAATCCGATCCTGACGTCATAATTACCCGGAATAATTGGCATTCGCGTGGAATATTAAAGTCGCATTTATGAAGATTCTACTTATCTGCAGCACTTTTTAAGATCTTGTGTAAAACACTTATGTGAAATCTAATCTTCGAGAGATGTCCTATTCCGGTATCTGCTCAAAAAATTTACTAATAGTATATTATCAACTTTTAGAAATTGACTAAAAGACTCCCCTTAAGTTACTCCTAGTGTACTAAATTTTGCACCGACATAGAGGACAAGTCTCGTGCATACACGTGACAAGTTCCATGAAAATCCAACTATTAGTGTCACAGTTATACAAGTTCAAACTTATCAATTTCGTGCTAATTAACAGCATCCTAAGCCATACAAATAAGATGCTGATGTCATAATTAATGAGAATAATTGAAATTCGAGTGAAATATTACAATTCCATTCAAGAAGAATCTAATTCTCCGTAGCCCTTTTTAAGGTTTTGTGTAAAACAACTAAAATCGATTCAATGTCTGTCTGTCTGTCACACGCATTTTTCTCCAAAATGGCTAAGCTGATCCAAACGAAATTTGGTGGACAGATGGCAACTAGGAAATCCCACGCATAGAGCGAGTTTGAGTTTAAAGGGGGCTCAGATAAACTTACTAATAGTATATTACTACATTTTAGAAATTTACTGAAAACCCCCCTTCAATTCATCCTAGGAATTCCAAGTTGCGTACCAGCATAGAGAACAATGTTTTGTATATAGGCACTAAATTTCGTGAAAATATGGCCTTTAGCGCCAAAGTTATAGCAGTTCAAACTTAGCAATTACGGGCGAATTTACCGCTTCCAAAGCCATGCAAATCCGATGCTGACGTCATAATTACCCGGAATAATTGGCATTCGCGTGGAATATTAAAGTCGCATTTATGAAGAATCTACTTATCTGCAGGACTTTTTAAGATTTTGTGTAAGACACTTATGTGAAATCTAATCTTCAAGAGATGTCCTATTCCGGTATCTGCTCAAAAAATTTACTAATAGTATATTATCAACTTTTAGAAATTGACTAAAAAACTCCCCTTAAGTTACTCCTAAGTATACTAAATTTTGCACCGATATAGAGGACAGTTTCGTGCATACACATGACAAGTTCCATGAAAATCCAACTATTAGTGTCAAAGTTACACAAGTTCAGACTTATCAATTTCGTGCTAATTAACAGGATCCTAAGCCATACAAGTAAGATGCTGATGTCATAATTAATGAGAATAATTGAAATTCGAGTGAAATATTAAAATTCCATTCAAGACGAATCTAATTCTCCGTAGCCCTTTTCAAGGTTTTGTGTAAAACAAAACCTTATTAAAATCGATTCAATGTCTGTCTGTCTGTTTGTCACACGCATTTTTCTCCAAAACGGCTAAACCGATCCAAACGAAATTTGGTGGACAGATGGGAACTGTGAAATCCCACGCACACATTGAGTGGCATAAATTTAGGTGGCGTTTAAAGGAGGGCTCCCATACATGCAAAGGGGGGATTCAAACATTTTTTTCACCAGATATAGTTGTGTAGGGCATCAAATCAAAGGCCTCGATTTGTGCTTTCCGAAACTGATATTAGTTTTGGCATAGATTGCAAAGTGCGTGAGTAATGAGTCAAAATGTACGCACTTGAAGTGAGACAGGACTCATTTTCGGAAACTACCCAACCTAAAAATCCGGAAAAAATCGGAGTGGTGCGCCTAGATGAAATCTAGGCCTTAAAATATGTCCCATTCCGATATCTGCTCAAATAAACTTACTAATAGTATATTACTACATGTTAGAAATTTACTGAAAAACTCCCCTTAGATTAATCCTAGGACTTCCGAATTTTGAGTCAGTATAGAGGATAATATTTTGTATATACGCCCTAAATTTCGTGGAAATCTAGCCTTTAACGCTAACGTTATAGCAGTTCAAACTTAGCAATTTCGCGCGAATTTACCGCTTCCAAAGCCATGCAAATCCGATCCTGACGTCATAATTACCCGGAATAATTGGCATTCGCGTGGAATATTAAAGTCGCATTTATGAAGAATTCTACTTATCTGCAGGACTTTTTAAGATCTTGTGTAAAACACTTATGTGAAATCTAATCTTCGAGAGATGTCCTATTCCGGTATCTGCTCAAAAAATTTACTAATAGTATATTATCAACTTTTCGAAATTGACTAAAAAACTCCCCTTAAGTTACTCCTAAGTGTACTAAATTTTGCACCGACATAGAGCACAGCCTCGTGCATACGCGTGCCAAGCTACATGAAAATCCAACTATTATTGAGAAAGTTATAGCAGTTCAAACTTATCAATTTCGTGCTAACTAACATGCATCCTAAGCAATACAAATAAGATGCTGACGTCATAATTAATGAGAATAATTGAAATTCGAGTAGAAATATTAAAATTCCATTCAAGAAGAATCTAATTCTCCCTAGCCCTTTTTAAGGTTTTGTGTAAAACAAAACCTGATTAAAATCGATTTAATGTCTGTCTGTCTGTCTGTCACACGCATTTTTCTCCAAAGCGGCTAAAGCGATCCGAACGAAATTTTGTGGACAGATGGGAACTATCAAATCCCACGCACACATTGAGTGGCATAAATTTAGGTGGAGTTTAAAGGAGGGCTCCCATACATGCAAAGGGGGGATTCAAAAATTTTTTTCACCAGATATAGTTGTGTAGGGTATCAAATGAAAGGCCTCGATTTGTGCTTTCCGAAACTGATATTAGTTTTGGCATAGATTGCAAAGTGCGTGAGTAATGAGTCAAAATGTACGCACTTGAAGTGAGACAGGACTCATTTTCGGAAACTACCCAACCTAAAAATCCGGAAAAAATCGGAGTGGTGCGCCTAGATGAAATCTAGGCCTTAAAATATGTCCCATTCCGATATCTGCTCAAATAAACTTACTAATAGTATATTACTACATGTTAGAAATTTACTGAAAAACTCCCCTTAGATTAATCCTAGGACTTCCGAATTTTGAGTCAGTATAGAGGATAATATTTTGTATATACGCCCTAAATTTCGTGGAAATCTAGCCTTTAACGCTAAAGTTATAGCAGTTCAAACTTAGCAATTTCGCGCGAATTTATCCGCTTCCAAAGCCATGCAAATCCGATCCTGACGTCATAATTACCCGGAATAATTGGCATTCGCGTGGAATATTAAAGTCGCATTTATGAAGATTCTACTTATCTGCAGCACTTTTTAAGATCTTGTGTAAAACACTTATGTGAAATCTAATCTTCGAGAGATGTCCTATTCCGGTATCTGCTCAAAAAATTTACTAATAGTATATTATCAACTTTTAGAAATTGACTAAAAAACTCCCCTTAAGTTACTCCTAAGTGTACTAAATTTTGCACCGATATAGAGGACAGTCTCGTGCATACACGTGACAAGTTCCATGAAAATCCAACTATTAGTGTCAAAGTTATACAGTTCAAACTTATCAATTTCGTGCTAATTAACAGCATCCTAAGCCATACAAGTAAGATGCTGATGTCATAATTAATGAGCAATAATTGAAATTCGAGTCAAATATTAAAATTCCATTCAAGAAGAATCTAATTCTCCCTAGCCCTTTTTAAGGTTTTGTGTAAAACAAAACCTGATTAAAATCGATTTAATGTCTGTCTGTCTGTCTGTCACACGCATTTTTCTCCAAAGCGGCTAAAGCCGATCCGAACGAAATTTGGTGGACAGATGGGAACTATCAAATCCCACGCACACATTGAGTGGCATAAATTTAGGTGGAGTTTAAAGGAGGGCTCCCATACATGCAAAGGGGGGATTCAAAAATTTTTTTCACCAGATATAGTTGTGTAGGGTATCAAATGAAAGGCCTCGATTTGTGCTTTCCGAAACTGATATTAGTTTTGGCATAGATGGCAAAGTGCGTGAGTAATGAGTCAAAATGTACGCACTTGAAGTGAGACAGGACTCATTTTCGGAAACTACCCAACCTAAAAATCCGGAAAAAATCGGAGTGGTGCGCCTAGATGAAATCTAGGCCTTAAAATATGTCCCACTCCGATATCTGCTCAAATAAACTTACTAATAGTATATTACTACATGTTAGAAATTTACTGAAAAACTCCCCTTAGATTAATCCTAGGACTTCCGAATTTTGAATCAGTATAGAGGATAATATTTTGTATATACGCCCTAAATTTCGTGGAAATCTAGCCTTTAACGCTAACGTTATAGCAGTTCAAACTTATCAATTTCGCGCGAATTTACCGCTTCCAAAGCCATGCAAATCCGATGCCTGACGTCATAATTACCCGGAATAATTGGCATTCGCGTGGAATATTAAAGTCGCATTTATGAAGAATCTATACTTATCTGCAGGCACTTTTTAAGATCTTGTGTAAAACACTTATGTGAAATCTAATCTTCGAGAGATGTCCTATTCCTGGTATCTGCTCAAAAAATTTACTAATAGTATATTATCAACTTTTAGAAATTGACTAAAAAACTCCCCTTAAGTTACTCCTAAGTGTACTAAAGTTTTGCAACGACATAGAGGACAGTCTCGTGCATACACGATGACAAGTTCCATGAAAATCCAACTATTAGTGTCAAAGTTATACAAGTTCAAACTTATCAATTTCGTGCTAATTAACAGCATCCTAAGCCATACAAGTAAGATGCTGATGTCATAATTAATGACAATAATTGAAATTCGAGTCAAATATTAAAATTCCATTCAAGAAGAATCTTATTCTCCCTAGCCCTTTTTAAGGTTTTGTTTTACACAAAAATCGATTTAATGTCTGTCTGCCATGTCTGTCCCACGCATTTTTCTCCAAAGCGGCTAAACCGATCCGAACGAAATTTGGTGGACAGATGGGAACTATCAAATCCCACGCATAGAGTGAGTGGCATAAAGTTTAGGTCGGAGTTTAAAGGGGGCTCCCATACATGCAAAGGGGGGATTCAAAAATTTTTTTCACCAGATATAGTTGTGTAGGGTATCAAATGAAAGGCCTCGATTTGTGCTTTCCGAAACTGATATTAGTTTTGGCATAGATTGCAAAGTGCGTGAGTAATGAGTCAAAATGTACGCACTTGAAGTGAGACAGGACTCATTTTCGGAAACTACCCAACCTAAAAATCCGGAAAAAATCGGAGTGGTGCGCCTAGATGAAATCTAGGCCTTAAAATATGTCCCATTCCGATATCTGCTCAAATAAACTTACTAATAGTATATTACTACATGTTAGAAATTTACTGAAAAACTCCCCTTAGATTAATCCTAGGACTTCCGAATTTTGAATCAGTATAGAGGATAATATTTTGTATATACGCCCTAAATTTCGTGGAAATCTAGCCTTTAACGCTAACGTTATAGCAGTTCAAACTTAGCAATTTCGCGCGAATTTACCGCTTCCAAAGCCATGCAAATCCGATCCTGACGTCATAATTACCCGGAATAATTGGCATTCGCGTGGAATATTAAAGTCGCATTTATGAAGATTCTACTTATCTGCAGCACTTTTTAAGATCTTGTGTAAAACACTTATGTGAAATCTAATCTTCAAGAGATGTCCTATTCCGGTATCTGCTCAAAAAATTTACTAATAGTATATTATCAACTTTTAGAAATTGACTAAAAAACTCCCCTTAAGTTACTCCTAAGTGTACTAAATTTTGCACCGATATAGAGGACAGTCTCGTGCATACACATGACAAGTTCCATGAAAATCCAACTATTAGTGTCAAAGTTATACAAGTTCAAACTTATCAATTTCGTGCTAATTAACAGCATCCTAAGCCATACAAGTAAGATGCTGATGTCATAATTAATGACAATAATTGAAATTCGAGTCAAATATTAAAATTCCATTCAAGAAGAATCTTATTCTCCCTAGCCCTTTTTAAGGTTTTGTTTTACACAAAAATCGATTTAATGTGTGTCTGCCTGTCTGTCTGTCTGTTACACGCATTTTTCTCCAAAGCGGCTAAACCGATCCGAACGAAATTTGGTGGACAGATGGGAACTATCAAATCCCATGCATAGAGTGAGTGGCATAAGTTTAGGTGGAGTTTAAAGGGGGGCTCCCCATACATGCAAAGGGGGGAGTCAAAAAATTTTTTCACCCGATATAGTTGCGTAGGCTATCGAATGAAAGGTCTCGATTTGTACTTTCCGAAACTGATATTAGTTTTGGCATAAATTCCAAAGTGCGTGAGTAATAAGTCAAAATGTACGCACTTGAAGTGAAACAGGACTCATTTTCGGAAACTACCCAACCTAAAAATCCGGACAAAATCGGAGTTGTGCGCCTGGATGAGATCTAGGCCTCTAAATATGTCCCATTCCGATATCTGCTCAAATAAACTTAGCATATTACTACATTTTAGAAATTTACTGAAAACCCCCCTCAAATTCATCCTAGGACTTCCGGATTTTGTATCAGCATAGAGGATAATATTTTGTATATACGCGCTAAATTTCGTACAAATCTAGCCATTAACGCTAAAGTTATAGCAGTTCAAACTTATCAATTTCGCGCGAATTTACCGCTTCCAAAGCCATGCAAATCCGATGTTGACGTCATTCGCGTGGAATATTAAAGTCGCATTTATGAAGAATCTACTTATCTGCAGGACTTTTTAAGATTTTGTGTAAAACACTTATGTGAAATCTAATCTTCGAGAGATGTCCTATTCCGGTATCTGCTCAAAAAATTTACTAATAGTATATTATCAACTTTTAGAAATTGACTAAAAAACTCGCCTTAAGTTACTCCTAAGTGTACTAAATTTTGCACCGACATAGAGGACAGTCTCGTGCATACACATGACAAGTTCCATGAAAATCCAACTATTAGTGTCACAGTTATACAAGTTCAAACTTATAAATTTCGTGCTAATTAACAGCATCCTAAGCAATACAAATAAGATGCTGATAATTAATGAGAATAATTGAAATTCGAGTGAAATACTAAAATTCCATTCAAGAAGAATCTAATTCTCCGTAGCCCTTTTTAAGGTTTTGTGTAAAACAAAAAATCGATTCAATGTCTGTCTGTCTGTCTGTCACACGCATTTTTCTCCAAAACGGCTAAGCCGATCCAAACGAAATTTGGTGGACAGATGGCAACTATGAAATCCCACGCATAGAGGGTTTGAGTTTAAAGGGGTGCTCAGATAAACTTACTAATAGTATATTACTACAGTTTAGAAATTTATTGAAAAACCCGCCTTAGATTCATCCTAGGACTTCCAAGTTTTGTACCAGGATAGAGAGCAATGTTTTGTATATACGCGCTAAATGTCGTGCAAAATCTGGCCTTTAGCGCGAAAGTTATAGCAATTCAAACTTAGCAATTTCGCGCGAATTTACCGCTTCCAAAGCCATGCAAATCCGATGCTGACGTCATAATTACCCGGAATAATTGGCATTCGCGTGGAATATTAAAGTCGCATTTATGAAGAATCTACTTATCTGCAGGACTTTTTAAGATTTTGTGTAAGACACTTATGTGAAATCTAATCTTCAAGAGATGTCCTATTCCGGTATCTGCTCAAAAAATTTACTAATAGTATATTATCAACTTTTAGAAATTGACTAAAAAACTCCCCTTAAGTTACTCCTAAGTCTACTAAATTTTGCACCGATATAGAGGACAGTTTCGTGCATACACGTGACAAGTTCCATGAAAATCCAACTATTAGTGTCAAAGTTACACAAGTTCAGACTTATCAATTTCGTGCTAATTAACAGGATCCTAAGCCATACAAGTAAGATGCTGATGTCATAATTAATGGAATAATTGAAATTCGAGTGAAATATTAAAATTCCATTCAAGACGAATCTAATTCTCCGTAGCCCTTTTCAAGGTTTTGTGTAAAACAAAACCTTATTAAAATCGATTCAATGTCTGTCTGTCTGTCTTGTCACACGCATTTTTCTCCAAAACGGCTAAACCGATCCGAACGAAATTTGGTGGACAGATGGGAACTGTGAAATCCCACGCACACATTGAGTGGCATAAATTTAGGTGGCGTTTAAAGGAGGGCTCCCATACATGCAAAGGGGGGATTCAAACATTTTTTTCACCAGATATAGTTGTGTAGGGCTATCAAATCAAAGGCCTCGATTTGTGCTTTCCGAAACTGATATTAGTTTTGCCACAGATGGCAAAGTGCGTGAGTAATGAGTCAAAATGTACGCACTTGAAGTGAGACAGGACTCATTTTCGGAAACTACCCAACCTAAAAATCCGGAAAAAATCGGAGTGGTGCGCCTAGATGAAATCTAGGCCTTAAAATATGTCCCACTCCGATATCTGCTCAAATAAACTTACTAATAGTATATTACTACATGTTAGAAATTTACTGAAAAACTCCCCTTAGATTAATCCTAGGACTTCCGAATTTTGAATCAGTATAGAGGATAATATTTTGTATATACGCCCTAAATTTCGTGGAAATCTAGCCTTTAACGCTAACGTTATAGCAGTTCAAACTTATCAATTTCGCGCGAATTTACCGCTTCCAAAGCCATGCAAATCCGATGCTGACGTCATAATTACCCGGAATAATTGGCATTCGCGTGGAATATTAAAGTCGCATTTATGAAGAATCTATACTTATCTGCAGGCACTTTTTAAGATTTTGTGTAAAACACTTATGTGAAATCTAATCTTCGAGAGATGTCCTATTCTGGTATCTGCTCAAAAAATGTACTAATAGAATATTATCAACTTTTAGAAATTGACTAAAAAACTCCCCTTGAGTTACTCCTAAGTGTATTAAGTTTTGCAAAGACATAGAGGACAGTCTCGTGCATACACATGACAAGTTCCATGAAAATCTAACTATCAGTGTCACAGTTATACAAGTTCAAACTTATAAATTTCGTGCTAATTAACAGCATCCTAAGCAATACAAATAAGATGCTGATGTCATAATTAATGAGAATAATTGAAATTCGAGTGAAATATTAAAATTCCATTCAAGAGGAATCTAATTCTGCCTAGCCCTTTTTAAGGTTTTGTTTTACACAAAAATCGATTTAATGTCTGTCTGCCTGTCTGTCTGTCTGTTACACGCATTTTTCTCCAAAGCGGCTAAACCGATCCGAACGAAATTTGGTGGACAGATGGGAACTATCAAATCCCATGCATAGAGTGAGTGGCATAAATTTAGGTGGAGTTTAAAGGGGTGCTCCCATACATGCAAAAGGGGGATTCAGAAATTTTTTTCACCAGATATAGTTGTGTAGGGTATCAAATGAAAGGCCTCGATTTGTGCTTTCCGAAACTGATATATTAGTTTTGGCATAGATTGTAAAGTGCGTGAGTAATGAGTCAAAATGTACGCACTTGAAGTGAGACAGGACTCATTTTCGGAAACTACCCAACCTAAAAATCCGGAAAAAATCGGAGTGGTGCGCCTAGATGAAATCTAGGCCTCAAAATATGTCCCATTCCGATATCTGCTCAAATAAACTTACTAATAGTATATTAGTTATAGCAGTTCAAACTTAGCAATTTCGGGCGAATTTACCGCTTCCAAAGCCATGCAAATCCGATGCTGACGTCATAGTTACCCGGAATAATTGGCATTCGCGTGGAATATTAAAGTCGCATTTATGAAGAATCTACTTATCTGCAGGACTTTTTAAGATTTTGTGTAAAACGCTTATGTGAAATCTAATCTTCGAGAGATGTCCTATTCTGGTATCTGGTCAAAAAATTTACTAATAGAATATTATCAACTTTTAGAAATTGACTAAAAAGCTCCCCTTAGGTTACTCCTAAGTGTACTAAATTTTGCACCAACATAGAGGACAGTCTCGTGCATACACATGACAAGTTCCATGAAAATCCAACTATTAGTGTCAAAGTTATACAAGTTCAAACTTATCAATTTCGTGCTAATTAACAGCATCCTAAGCCATACAAGTAAGATGCTGATGTCATAATTAATGACAATAATTGAAATTCGAGTCAAATATTAAAATTCCATTCAAGAAGAATCTTATTCTCCCTAGCCCTTTTTAAGGTTTTGTTTTACACAAAAATCGATTTAATGTCTGTCTGCCTGTCTGTCTGTCTGTTACACGCATTTTTCTCCAAAGCGGCTAAACCGATCCGAACGAAATTTGGTGGACAGATGGGAACTATCAAATCCCATGCATAGAGTGAGTGGCATAAGTTTAGGTGGAGTTTAAAGGGGGGCTCCCCATACATGCAAAGGGGGGAGTCAAAAAATTTTTTCACCCGATATAGTTGCGTAGGCTATCGAATGAAAGGTCTCGATTTGTACTTTCCGAAACTGATATTAGTTTTGGCATAAATTCCAAAGTGCGTGAGTAATAAGTCAAAATGTACGCACTTGAAGTGAAACAGGACTCATTTTCGGAAACTACCCAACCTAAAAATCCGGACAAAATCGGAGTTGTGCGCCTGGATGAGATCTAGGCCTCTAAATATGTCCCATTCCGATATCTGCTCAAATAAACTTAGCATATTACTACATTTTAGAAATTTACTGAAAACCCCCCTCAAATTCATCCTAGGACTTCCGGATTTTGTATCAGCATAGAGGACAATATTTTGTATATACGCGCTAAATTTCGTACAAATCTAGCGATTAACGCTAAAGTTATAGCAGTTCAAACTTATCAATTTCGCGCGAATTTACCGCTTCCAAAGCCATGCAAATCCGATGTTGACGTCATTCGCGTGGAATATTAAAGTCGCATTTATGAAGAATCTACTTATCTGCAGGACTTTTTAAGATTTTGTGTAAAACACTTATGTGAAATCTAATCTTCGAGAGATGTCCTATTCCGGTATCTGCTCAAAAAATTTACTAATAGTATATTATCAACTTTTAGAAATTGACTAAAAAACTCGCCTTAAGTTACTCCTAAGTGTACTAAATTTTGCACCGACATAGAGGACAGTCTCGTGCATACACATGACAAGTTCCATGAAAATCCAACTATTAGTGTCACAGTTATACAAGTTCAAACTTATAAATTTCGTGCTAATTAACAGCATCCTAAGCAATACAAATAAGATGCTGATAATTAATGAGAATAATTGAAATTCGAGTGAAATACTAAAATTCCATTGAAGAAGAATCTAATTCTCCGTAGCCCTTTTTAAGGTTTTGTGTAAAACAAAAAATCGATTCAATGTCTGTCTGTCTGTCTGTCACACGCATTTTTCTCCAAAACGGCTAAGCCGATCCAAACGAAATTTGGTGGACAGATGGCAACTATGAAATCCCACGCATAGAGGGTTTGAGTTTAAAGGGGTGCTCAGATAAACTTACTAATAGTATATTACTACAGTTTAGAAATTTATTGAAAAACCCGCCTTAGATTCATCCTAGGACTTCCAAGTTTTGTACCAGGATAGAGAGCAATGTTTTGTATATACGCGCTAAATGTCGTCAAAATCTGGCCATTAGCGCGAAAGTTATAGCAATTCAAACTTAGCAATTTCGCGCGAATTTACCGCTTCCAAAGCCATGCAAATCCGATGCTGACGTCATAATTACCCGGAATAATTGGCATTCGCGTGGAATATTAAAGCCGCATTTATGAAGAATCTACTTATCTGCAGCACTTTTTAAGATTTTGTGTAAAACACTTATGTGAAAACTAATCTTCGAGAGATGTCCTATTCCGGTATCTGCTCAAAAAATTTACTAATAGTATATTATCAACTTTTAGAAATTGACTAAAAAACTCACCTTAAGTTGCTCCTAAGTGTGCTAAATTTTGCGCCGACATAGAGGCCAGCCTCGTGCATACACATGCCAAGTTTCATGAAAATCCAACTATTACTGGGAAAGTTATAGCAGTTCAAACTTATCAATTTCGTGCTAATTTACAGCGTCCTAAGCAATACAAATAAGATGCTGACGCCATAATTAATGACAATAATTGAAATTCGAGAGAAATATTAAAATTCCATTCAAGAAGAATCTTATTCTCCCTAGCCCTTTTTAAGGCTTTGTTTTACACAAAAATCGATTTAATGTGTCTGTCTGTCTGCCACACGCATTTTTCTCCAAAACGGCTAAACCGATCCAAACGAAATTTGGTGGACAGATGGGAAATATGAAATCCCACGCAAACATTGAGTGGCATAAATTTAGGTGGAGTTTAAAGGGGGGCTCCCATACATGCAAAGGGGGATTCAAAAATTTTTTTCACCAGATATAGTTGTGTAGGGTATCAAATCAAAGGCCTCGATTTGTGCTTTCCGAAACTGATATTAGTTTTGGCATAGATTGCAAAGTGCGTGAGTAATGAGTCAAAATGTACGCACTTGAAGTGAGGCAGGACTCATTTTCGGAAACTACCCAACCTAAAAATCCGGAAAAAATCGGAGTGGTGCGCCTAGATGAAATCTAGACCTCAAAATATGTCCCATTCCGATATCTGCTCAAATAAACTTACTAATAGTATATTACAACATGTTAGAAATTTACTGAAAAGCTCCCCTTAGATTAATCCTAGGACTTCCGAATTTTGAATCAGTATAGAGGATAATATTTTGTATATACGCCCTAAATTTTGTGGAAATCTGCCTTTAACGCTAAAGTTATAGCAGTTCAAACTTATCAATTTCGCGCGAATTTACCGCTTCCAAAGCCATGCAAATCCGATCCTGACGTCATAATTAGCCGGAATAATTGGCATTCGCGTGGAATATTAAAGTCGCATTTATGAAGAATCTACTTATCTGCAGCACTTTTTAAGATCTTGTGTAAAACACTTATGTGAAATCTAATCTTCGAGAGATGTCCTAAAATCGATTGAATGTCTCTCTGTCTGTCTGTATGCCACACGCATTTTTCTCCAAAGCGGCTACAGCGATCCGAACGAAATTTGGTGGACAGATGGGAACTATGAAATCCCACGCACACATTGAGTGGCATAAATTTAGGTGGAGTTTAAAGGGGGCTCCCATACATCCAAAGGGGGGATTCAAAAATTTTTTTCACCGGATGTAGTTGTGTAGGGTATCAAATGAAAGCTCTCGATTTGTACTTTCCGAAACTGATATTAGTTTTGGCATAAATTGCAAAGTACGTGAGTAATGAGTCAAAATGTACGCACTTGAAGTGAAACAGGACTCATTTTCGGAAACTACCCAACCTAAAAATCCGGACAAAATCGGAGTTGTGCGCCTGGATGAGATCTAGGCCTCCAAATATGTCCGATATCTATTAGAGCAATAGAAATAAGATGCTGACGTCATAATTAATGAGAATAATTGAAATTCGAGTAAAATATTAAAATAGGTTTTGTATAAACAGAAAACCTGATTAAAATCGGTTTACTGTCTGTCTGTCTGTCTTTTTTCTTTTTTTTTGTTTTTTTTTGATGAGGTGGAAATCTTCAAAAGACACTGGCCTGGACACGCCAGCCTGTGGGATTGTTACCCACTAAAACCACCCCCGACTCCCTCCAGGCCCTGTGGAACCACCGTACGATACTACATCACCGGGCGGAGTCAGCTCATTTTAGCGTCGTCCCCTTTTGTCTCTACGCGGCGTGCGTAACCGCGCTTTTCTGATCTCCTCTGCCTTTCACAGTTTGCTCTGGATTGATACGACCATGGAGTTGATGGCATTCCAGTCTTCCTGACATGTTAGCATTCTTCGCACCAGATTCTCTGGCACGAGCACCTCTCCCAGAGTCTGCTCTAGGCTCTTAGGCTCTTCCTTTCCTCCACAAGCCTTGGACTGTGGAAGAATACATGCTCTGGGTCCTCTGGGACTCCATCGCAGTTTGGACAATGGGGTGAGGTATCCAGTTTAAACCTGACCAGGTACTGGCGATATCCTCCATGCCCCGTGAGAAGCTGAGTAAGATTATAATTAATCTCACCGTGTCGTCTCTCCGACCACTGCTTGATGGTAGGGATGAGCCTGTGTGTCCACTGAGCCTTTGCCGAGCGTTCCCAACGCTCTTGCCATCTATTTAACGATCTCTCCCTTTCGGCGTTCTTCGTCTGCGATAAAGGAGAGATAGACTTCGCATTATATATATTCGTCATCTCGTCTGCCAAGATGTCAATGGGCATCATTCCAGAAATGACGAATGCTGCATCATCTGAGACAGTCCTGAATGCCGAGCACACTCTTAGGGCTGTTCTTCTGTAGACTGAACTCAGTTTGTTACCGTTAAATGTAACCTGCAATGCCTTTCCCCAAACTGGAGCTGCATAGAGCAGGATTGAACTCACTACCCTAGCTATAAGCAACTTGGAAGCATGCCGTGGCCCTCCCACGTTCGGCATCATTCTTGCCAGGGCCACACTCGCAGCGGATGCTTTGTCATAGACATACTGCACATGTGCTTTATAGCTAAGCTTCCCATTTGATCGCAGGCTTAGAAGTGATGATATGATTCCCAATTTGAATATTTCTTTTACGGCGCTTGGTGATAAGGACCGCTTCCGTTTTTTCCTCCGCAAGTGTCAGACCAGAACTCTCAAGCCAACCGTTAACAGCATTGATCGCTTCGCATGAGTATAACTCAGCATCTCCGAGATGCTTTGCGACAACAACCAGCGCTATATCATCGGCGTAGCCCACCACCGTGGCTTCCTCTGGAAGGGGAAGGTTAAGAACATCGTTGCACATGATGTTCCACAGCAGTGGGCCCAGTACGGAGCCCTGTGGGACATCCGCGGAGACAACGTACTCTTGGGGTCCGTCATCGGTGTCATACCAAAGCCTCCGTTCTTGTAAATAGCTGTTGATAATAGCAGCAAGATAAGCGGGAACACCAACCTACGCCAGAGATTCCCGTATTAGGTTCCAATTGGCCGAATTGAATGCATTTCTCACATCCAGGGTCACCACTATGCAGTATTTGCTAGTACTGCCCCTTCCGTGGATTGCATTTTCGGCCAAGCCAGTAACCATTTTGATGGCATCAATGGTTGATCTGGCTTTACGGAACCCATACTGCCTATCTGAGAGACCTCCCTGGCTCTCAACAACCGGGAGTAATCTATTATAGATTACTCGCTCTAGCATTTTGCCCACAGTGTCCAAAAGACAAATAGGTCTGTAAGAGGTTGGCTCACCTGGTGGTTTGCCAGCCTTAGGCAGTAGCACCAACTTCTGCCGTTTCCATGATGTAGGAAATATCCCCTCAGACATGCACGCTTCGAGCAACTCAGCGAACTTGTCCGGCCTGGATTTCACGGCAAGCTTAAGGGCCTTATTCGGCACGCCATCCAGACCCGGAGCTTTATTATCTTCTATCCTAGTGCAGATCTCCTGCAGCTCGTCACTGGTTACTGGCGGTATTGCCGTGTCGTCCATAGGTAGCTGGAAGCTGTCTACGCCCTCCTCTTGCTGAAGGAATAACCCCTGGATGATTTTTAACAAGAGTGTAGGACACGTGATCTGCGGAGATGATCGGCCTCTGAATCGTCCCATCACGATTCTATAGGCGCTCCCCCACGGGTTTACGTCTGCTTCTAAACAGAGCTCCTTAAAGCATTCCCTCTTGCTCCGTTGGATGGCGAGCTTGAAAATTTTGCGGGCTTCCTTATAGGCGCGCTCTTTTTGCCCTTGGTCGATTCTGCCTATCGCTCTTTGAGCCGCTCTTCTGGCTCGGTGACAGGCTGATCGAAAGCTGGCCAGTTCAGCATTCCACCAGTAGTTTGGTCTTCTACTGGGGAATGAGCACCTCTTCGGCATGGACACGTCACACGCTTTGGCGATGCATTCCGCCACATGAACAGCTCGTTCCGTAAAGGCGCCTGCTTTATTAGGTTGGTCTAACCACACCTTCATGAAGGTCTTCTCATCCAGAGCTTTAGCAGACCAGCCTGACATCTTTCTCGGTTTCGGGCATGATGATCTTATGCCCGGTGACTCCACCCATAGCACAAAGAAGATTGCCTGGTGATCGCTGTGGGTGTAGTGGTTGCTGACACACCAAGACATACCACGTGTCAGTGCAGGGCTGACAAAAGTTAGGTCTACGATTGAGGTAGACCCCCCTTCCTGAAAGGTGTTTACACATCCTTCGTTGGCCAGAACGACATCCAACTGTGCGAAAGTGTCTAATAGACTGCGGCCCCTTGCATTTGTCTCTCTGCTACCCCACTCACGGGTCCAAGCATTGAAGTCACCAGCTATCACCCTTGGACTACGACCCCTTGCGTCGAGAACAAGGCTGTCAAGCATTTCCTCGAATTCGGACAGTGTCAGGCTTGGTGGGGCGTAACAGCTGTACACATATACCTCGTTTATTTTCGCCCACACAAAGCCGCTGTATGTCTGATTCCCAGTACATTGGATGGCTTGTCGACCGCATGCCCATATCGCCGCTCCACCAGACGAATCTATAACCCACACGCCCAGGGTTCGCTAATGATGGCAATTTCCACCTCGGATTCGTAGATGGTTTGCTCGAGTAAATCTTGAGCGACCCTACAATGATTGAGGTTTATTTGAATAAACCTAATTTTTTCATTGAAGTCAGCGCCTTCCTAAATTCCGGGCATTTAGCACTTCCGGCAATATGCCGGTAATCCCGTCCCTCACTTCCTTCGCATAATAAGCAATTGGGGTCCCTATTGCACGCTTTAGCAATATGGCCTTTCTCCCCACACCTTCTGTATCGATCGGACCGATCAATGCCGCTGGTGCATGCCTTCGCGAAATGGCCAAACGCGAGGCACTTGAAGCACCTCTTTAGAGAAATCTGCTCTCTCAGACGGCAAACAACCCTTCCGATTCGAACCTTCCCGGCCGCCAATAACTTCTGCGCGGCGTCCACTGGAAATCGCAAGCTGGCTTTTTTCAGTTCAAACATGAGGTCACCCTTTTGGGTCCTTCGAATCTTGCTGACATTTCTGCCTAGATCTTTTAGGTCGGGGTCAGCTTTGACCTTTTTCAGTATCTCAGCGTAAGACAAACTTCCATTGCTGGAGATTACAATCGCTTCTGGGCGAATTCGCACTTTTGCCTTTTTCTTTGCCTTTTTCCTAACTACTTTGGTCCAACCACCTTTTTCATTCCCCTTGGATTTCGTCGAGTCGATTGCCGGAGCTCGCACTTGGGGGAACTGCTTTCTCTCTTCGGTGCCTTTAGTTCCGTTTTTCGGAACTATTTGCATGGCTTTTTTCTTCTCAGGCGCCTGTTGACTTCCCAGACAATCCACATCTCTTTCCCGCACTCTCTTGTTTGGTGGCAGGCCGATTGCAACACGATTAGGTGTCACTTGGGTCGCTTGTGACACCTTTGGGGCAACAGATTTCGACTTGCCTTGGAATTTTGTTCCTCCTGCTGCGATTTGTTGTAGAGCACTCTAATTGCTCTCACCATATTTTTTATGGCTTGGTGGACGTTGTGCTTGTCCTTGATGAACTCAGACAGCTCCACTATTTTTGCACCAAGTTGTGTGAAGGGTAATTCCTCTGCTTCAGGGCTCTGCTCTCCATGTTGATTCGTAACCAGATTACTACTATTAAATACTCCTTCACATTTGGCATTCATTGATCTTCCCTCCGTTTTATCTTTTTTGATGTTTGGCATTGGCGGAGATCTCAAAGTTGACGAACTTCTTCTAAATGGGTCCTTTTCCTGGTCCTGGAGTACCTCCTGTTGCTGCTCCTCTTGAATATGTGCTGCCGATGTTGTTGCTGTTTTTGTTGTCCAACGATCTGCTTTCAATTCACCCTTCTTCGGTTTTGTTACTGGTGTCCTTGGTAGAGTGGTACTTCGCTTGAACACTTCCTTTTCCAAATCTAAAACACTTGTAGCATTAGATGCCACGGTGGCCAAGTTGTCCACCACCGAGGCACTGCGGTCGAGGGATATCGACGGCCGGGAGCCCGCTTACTCACTCCCAAAAGCCGCCGGTACTGGGGTTCCGAGCCCCTGCACCGTAACTTTACTTCTCAATTCGTCCATGTTGGTTTTATTTTCTTGGTGTCCTTCCCATAGCCATTTTGGTCCGCGCACCAGAGATGAGCAAACACTAGCCCATGCACAGTCAGAAAAGAAAAGTGCATGAGCACATATTTACACATCAATAGGTATACCCCAATCCGACAGCTGAGGTCGCGCCTGATGGGAGATCTGGCCACTCCTCACAGGCTGTCTGTCTGTCTGTCCGTCTGTCTGTTTGTCCGTCACGCGCATTTTTCTCGGAGACGATTATGGCGATTGAGGCCAAATTTGGCAGAAAGGTGGGAACTGTGAACGCTCACGCATACAGTGAATTACATCGTCTTATGTCGAATTTAAGGGGGCGTCCTCATATATGCAAAAGGGGGGGTGTAAAATTTTTTTTCATCAAATATAGTCATGTGGGGTATCAAATTAAAGGTCTCGATTAGTACTTTTCAAAGCCGCTCTTAGTTTTGACATTCGTTGGAAGGGTGTGGAGCGCGGGGGGTTGAAATTGATCACTTCTTTAAGGGGGCTATTCTCAGAAACCACCAAACCGAAAAATCTGAAAAAAATCAGGAGGCTGCCACTATATGGTGCCTTGGCTCCGAAACACCTTCCATCCCGATATCTGTTTAAATAAAGTTAATAGTAGTATATCACTACAATTTTTTGTAATTGGCTAGAAAGCTCCCTTAAGCTCATCCTAGTACCATGAAGTTTTGCAGTGATCTGCCCAGAACTGAGCGATTTAAATACCTCGGGTCAACGCTATCAGCCAATGGAGAGCTGCGTTATGAAATTGCTTCACGTATTAACGCAACCTGGATGAAGTGGCGTTCCACAACTGGTGTCCTTTGTGGTCGACGTATCAACGAACGCCTCAAATCTAAAATTTACCGCAATGTAGTCCGTCCAGTCGCTTTCTATGGCTCTGAGTGTTGGCCGACCATAAAAGACAATGAACGGCGTCTTGCGGTAATGGAGACGAAGATGCTACGTTGGACTAGTGGCGTCACACGTTTAGATCACATCCGAAATGAGGATATCCGCGATCGTTATGGGGTTGCACCGATCGTGGAAAAGTCGCGAGAGAGGCGTCTTCGATGGTATGGTCACGCAATTCGTGCAAACGAGAATTCACTTGCAAAGATTGGTCTGAACATCGAAGTCGATGGTAAACGACCAAAAGGCAGACCTAAGCAACGGTGGCTTGATACGCTGGATGGAGATCTGAAAGCCTCGAGATTGCACCCAGATCAGGCATCCGATAGAGCCAAATGGCGAAGCCGATCACGACGAGTCGACCCCGCTTGTGAACGGGACAAAGGCTGAAGAAAAAGAAGAAAAGAAGAAGATGATCTTACCAAGTTTGGTGGAAATCGCGCTATTACTAACAAAGTTATAATACCTCAAATTTGTTGCTTCTTTGAAAATTGAAGACTATGAATGTCAATATCACTCGAAAGTGGATACTCTCACATAATATATGGATATATTACGTGCTACGTACTAAGAAATGCACAAAACCTTTCGTACCTGAAGCGTTCATCTTCCGGTTTCCCGACTTGTTTATATTTGATGTTGGTTAAATTGTTGGCATTTGCTAATAATATTAAACTCAGAGTGAGAAGCGTATGAGGTTAATTATTTCAATTCAGGGCTTTGATTTATTTAAATTACTTTCTAAAAAATGGATGCCAATATAATTTTTAACTATGTGACACGGAACTGTCAGGCTCATCGCTCCTCACATCTTCTTCTTTTTCTTCAGCCTTCAGTTCACAAGCGGGGTCGGCTCGTCATGATCGGTTTCGTCATTTTATTTTATCAAATGCCTGATCAGGATGTAATCGCGAGACCTTCAAATCCCCATCCAGTGTATCATGCGACCATTGTTTTGGCCGGCTTTTTGGTTGCTTACCATTGACTTCGGTGTTCTGACCAATACTGGTTGTTGAATTCTCCTTAGCGTGAATTACGTGACCACCCCATCGAAAACGCCTCTCCTGCAGTTTTTCCACTATCGGTGCAAACCCATATCGATCGCGGATATTCTCATTTCAGCCGTAATCAAAACGTGTCACGCCACCAGTGCATTGTAACATCTTCGTCCCCATTACCGCAAGACGCCGTTCATTGTCCTGTATAGTCAACACTTAAACTATAGAGAGCGGTAGACCGATGACATTGCAGTAAATTTTAGATTTGGGACGTGCGCTGATACGTCGATCACAAAGAACACCAGTTGGGGAATGCCACTTCATCCAGGCGGCGTTAATGCTTTTGTGTAAAATAAAAACTTATTAAAATCGATTCAATGTCTGTCTGTCTGTCACACGCATTTTTCTCCAAAACAGCTAAACCGATCCGAACGAAATTTGGTAGACAGATGGTAGCAATGAAATCCCACGCATACAGTGAGTTACATAAATTTAGGTGGAGTTTAAAGGGGGGCTCCCCATACATGCAAAGGGGGGATTCAAAATTTTTTTTCACCGAATATAGTTGTATAGGGTGAAAGGCCTCAATTAGTACTTTTGGAAAGTGGTATTAGTTTTGGCATAAATTGCAAAGTGCGTGAGTAATGAGTCAAAATGTACGCACTTGAAGTGAGACAGGACTCATTTTCGGAAACTACCCAACCTAAAAATCCGGACAAAATCGGACTTATGCACCTAGATGAAATCTAGGCCTCAAAATATGTCCCATTCCGATATCTGCTCAAATAAACTTACTAATAGTATATTACTACATTTTAGAAATTTACTGAAAAACCCCCCTTAAATTCATCCTAGGAGTTCCTAATTTTGTATCAGTATAAAGGACAATACTTTGTATATACGCACTAAATCTCGTGGAAATCTGGCCATCAACGCCAAAGTTATAGCAGTTCAAACTTAGCAATTTCGCGCGAATTTAGCGCTTCCAAAGCCATGCAAATCAGGTGCTGACGTCATAATTACCCGGAATAATTGACATTCGCGTGGAATATTAAAGTCGCATTTATGAAGAATCTACTTATCTGCATGACTTTTTAAGATTTTGTGTAAAACACTTATGTGAAATCTAATCTTCGAGAGATGTCCTATTCCGTATCTGCTCAAAAAATTTACTAATATTATATTATCAACTTTTAGAAATCGACTAAAAAACTCCCCTTAAGTTACTCCTAAGTGTACTAAATTTTGCACCGATATAGAGGACAGTTTCGTGCATACACATGACAAGTTCCATGAAAATCCAACTATTAGTGTCAAAGTTATACAAGTTCAAACTTATCAATTTCGTGCTAATTAACAGCACCCTAAGCCATACAAATAAGATGCTGATGTCATAATTAATGAGAATAATTGAAATTCGAGTGAAATATTAAAATTCCATTCAAGAAGAATCTAATTCTCCCTAGCCCTTTTTAATATTTGATGTTGGTTAAATTGTTGGCATTTGCTAATAATATTAAACTCAGGGTGTGAGGCGTATGAGGTTGACCATTATCAACACAGGACTTTCCATCAAATGATTTATTTAAATCGCTTTCTAGAAAATAGAGGGCAATGGAATTTTTAGCTATATTGTACGGAGCTGCCATGCACTCGTCGCTCCTCACATCTTTTTCTTTTTGTTCAGCCATCAGTTCACAAGCGGGGTCGGCCTGTGGTGATCGGTTTCGTCATTTTATTTTATCAAATGCCTGATCTAGAGACCTTTAAATCCCCATCCAGCATATGAAGCCACCATTGTTTTGGCCGGCTTTTTGGTAGCTTACCATTGCTTTCGATGTTGTGACCAATACTGGTTGTTGAATTCTCGTTAGTGTGAATTACGTGACCACACCATCGAAAACGCCTCTCTTGCAGTTTTTCCACGATCGGTGCAAACCCATATCGATCGCGGATATTCTCATTTCAGACGTAATCAAAACGTGTCACGCCACCAGTGCAATGCAATATCTTCGTCCCCATTACCGCAAGACGCTGTTCATTGACTTTTATAGTCGGCCAATACTCAGAACTATAGAGAGTGGCAGACGGACGACATTGCAGTAAATTTTAGATTTGGGACGTGTGCTGATACGTCGATCACAAAGAACACCAGTTGGGGAATGCCACTTCATCCAGGTTGGGTAATGTGTTAAATAATTTAATTACGCAGTTCTCCATTGGCAGATAGCATTGACTCGAGATATTTAAATCGCTGAGTTTTGGCAATGGCAGTAACCTGCCCTTCGAGATATTTAAATCGCTGAGTTTTGGCAATGTCGGTAACCTGCCCTTGGAGATACTTAAATCGCTCAGTTCTGGCAATGGCAGTAACCTATCCAGAACTAAACGATTTCAATATCTTAAGTCAATGGAGAACTACGTTATGCTCCTGACATAGGGAAACACAAAACCTTTTATACCTGAAGCGTCAAGCTTCCGGTTTCCCGACTTGTTTAGATTAAATAGCTCTCCGCTGCTATACATTGAATACTTAGCGAAGAGTGGGATATTTTAAAATTTCTTGTTCATCCCCGGTTTATAGGAAACCCCATTGAAAACGATGTCCCTTTCTATGCAAATTCCGTTGGGGGAAAAATCCAAATTATCCACCACGCTTATAGTGACTTGTTTGGCAATAATATTGAAAAACTTAAATTCTTTACCTCCCCACACTCAAAACGTTTACAGGAATGATCGGAAACGACTGCTTGAAATCATTAGAAGCAGTAATTCACACAGGTAAAAACTACATGACAAGAATCGCATTCAAATCCCCTTAGAACAATATATTTCTGAATCAATAAATAATATAAACCTTAGAACAGCTCATCTTAACAGAACCAAAAATATTAGATTGCATGCAATTTTTGACAAATATCGAAATATTCTCGCAGAACCTGACGAGAAATCAACTTATACTACGGTAGTGAAAGGAGAAATCCCTACCACGTCAAATGATCCGGTCTACTGCAACTCGTATCCACATCCAATGTCCCTTAAAAAAGAGGTTGAAAAAGAAATTTCGAAACTCCTAGCTGATGGAATTATTAGACCATCAAGATCACCATACAATTCTCCAGTATGGATCGTCCCAAAAAAACGCGGCGTCCGCCTCTGGTGAAAAAAAGTTCCGTCTAGTCATTGACTTCAGGAAACTGAATTCTATTACCATACCCGACAAATATCCTATACCAGAAACCAATGAAGTTCTAGCAAATCTAGGAAAAAATCAGTTCTTTACGATTTTCACCAAATCCCGCTGAAGGAAAAAGATACCGAAAAAACTGCTTTCTCGATTAATAACGGGAAATTTGAATTTGTAGTCTTTCAATCCGATTAAAAAATTTACCCGCTATATTCCAAAGAGCTCTGGATGATATTCTTAGAGAACACATCGGTGTACGTTGTCATATCTACATAGATGATATCATAATCTTCGGTAGAAACGAAGATGAGCATTTTAGAACCCTAGAACTAGTTTTGCAAACCCTCGAAAAGGCAAATATGAAAATTCAGCTTAACAAATGCGAATTTCTAATTCATTGTCAGCGTTGATGGTATTAGGCATGTCAGGATACTATCGACAATTTAGACTATGCTAAACTCGCGAAGCCCCTGACATCCCTTTTAAGAGCGGAAGATGGACGAGTGTCCAAATATTGCTCCAAAAATAAACTTATCTCTCTCGACAGTAACGCAGTAGCAGCTTTCAACAAACTCAAAAACTCTTTTATGTCAGAAGAAGTTGTGCTCTCTCATTAAAACTTTAAAAAAGAGTTTGAATTGACGACAGATCCATCTAATTATGCTATTGGCCCAGTCCTTTCCAAGAACAATAAACCAATCTCATTCTTAGCAAGAACTCTTGATAAGACTGAAGAAAACTATGCTACAAATGAGAAAAGAGATGCTTGCCATAATATGGTCGATAAAATCCCTCCGTAATTTTCTATTTTGTTGACGAAAAGTAAAAATTTACACAGATCATCAACCTTTAACTTATGCCTTAAGTAACAAAAATACCAACAGCAAACTGAAGCGTTGGAAATCAATATTAAAAGAATATAATTATGAATTACAATACAAACCCGGTAAGGCCAACATTGTTGCTGATTCGCTATCAAGGCCTCCAGGAACACCCGAAATCAATTCTTTGACACCCACCTCACATAATCTAATTCCTTGTGTAGAGATCCCCGTTAATGCATTCAGAAACCAGCTTATTCTAAAGAGTGGTAATGAAAATAGCTACCAAATCAGTAACCCATTCGACAAATACACAAGACATACAATTATACAACAAAATTTTACAGAACAGGACCTGATTAGCATTCAAAAGAAACCTCAATCCCAACACCATAAATGGACTTCTTTGCGATGAGCGGACCTTAGGACTTATACAAGAATTCTACCCAAGACACTTCAACGGTTTCAAAATTAGATCCACACACAAAATTGTAGAAGATATCCCTAATGAAATTGAGCAGGACGAAAAGATGATTAAAACACATCGTAGGGCTCATCGTAACGCGGAGGAAAACCGTCTCCAACTATTACAAAACTTCTACTTCCCTAGGATGTCAGCGAAGATTAAAAGGTTGGTCAATCAATGCACAACCTGTAAAGAAAATAAATACGACCGCCACCCAAACAACCCCTTTATCAACGAAACTCCAATACCCAATTACCCAGGACACACAGTCCACATCGATATCTTTTCCACTGAAAAAAATCTTGTCTTGACCGCAATAGATAAATTCACCAAATTTCTCAAAGTTCAGACTTTACTCTTTACTCTTTCTTAATGAAAAGCTGCAGATGGAGAAGGAATGAAGGCGAGTCTCCCGCGCTTTAAACCGGACAAATTGTACCAACTGGTCCTCCAGGTTAGGGGTTGGGTAGGGCTGATAACCCTACACGGAAAACAACTTGTTACGAAGCCACAACAGGAGCCTCGGACAGGACGGATTTTAAAACGGCGGACCCGGCAACGACAACGGAATAACGATTTGCGCGTTTTCTCATGGAACGTACGGAGATGAAGCTGATGAGCAGCTAGCCGATACTCTGTCCCAATATAGGGCCGATATAACAGCGTTACAAGAGATGCGATGGACAGGGACCGGTTTCCTGGAGAACAGCCACTGCTCTATATATTATAGCGGTCATCCAGTAAACCATATGCTCGGAGTAGGTTTCTTCATCATCATGAACGGCGCAACAACCGGTATCCGGTCTAGGCCTGCCTTAATAAGGAACTCCAGACATCCCGGTTTTGCGCCGAGGTCCACCAATTCGATATCCCTAAAAGCTGTCTGGCGTCCTGACCCACGCCATCGCTCCATCTTAGGCAGGGTCTGCCTCGTCTTCTTTTTCTACCATAGATATTGCCCTTATAGACTTTCCAGGTGGGGTCATCCTCATCCATACGGATTAAGTGACCCGCCCACCGTAACCTATTGAGCCGGATTTTATCCACAACCGGACGGTCATGGTATCGCTCATTGATTTCGTCATCGTGCAGGTTACGGAATCGTCCATCCTCATGTAGGGGGCCAAAAATTCTTCGGAGGATTCTTCTCTCGAACGCGGCCAAGATTTCGCAATTTTTCTTGCTAAGAACCCAAGTTTCCGAGGAATACATGAGGACTGGCAAGATCATAGTCTTCTACAGTAAGAGCTTTGACCCTATGGTGAGACGTTTCGAGCGGAACAGTCTTTGTAAGCTGGAATAGGCTCTGTTGGCTGACAACAACCGTGCGCGGATTTCATCATCGTAGTTGTTATCGGGTGTGATTTTCGACCCTAGATAGGAGAAATTGTCAACGGTCTCAAAGTTGTATTCTCCTATCCTTATTCTTCTTCGTGTTTGTGTTTGACCAGTGCGGTTTGATGTTGTTGGTTGATTCGTCTTCTGTGCTGACGTTGCCACCATATATTTTGTCTTGCCTTCATTGATGTGCAGCCCAAGATCTCGCGCCGCCTGCTCGATCTGGATGAAGGCAGTTTGTACATCTCGGGTGGTTCTTCGCATGATGTCGATATCGTCAGCATAGGTCAGTAGTTGGGTGGACTTGAAGAGGATCGTACCTCTTGCATTTACCTCAGCATCACGGATCACTTTCTAGAGGGCCAGGTTAAAGAGGACGCATGATAGCGCATCCCCTTGTCGTAGACCGTTGTTGATGTCGAATGGTCTTGAGAGTGATCCTACTGCTTTTATCTGGCCTCGCACATTGGTCAGGGTCAGCCTAGTCAGTCTTATTAATTTCGTCGGAATACCGAATTCTCCCATGGCCGTGTACAGTTTTACCCTGGCTATGCTATCAAAGGCGGCTTTAAAGTCGATGAACAGATGGTGTAACTGTTGTCCATATTCGAAAAGTTTTTCCATCGCTAGCCGCAGAGAGAAAATCTGATCTGTTGCTGATTTGCCTGGAGTGAAGCATCTTTGGTATGGGCCAATGATGTTCTGGGCGTAAGGGGCTATCCGGCGTAGCAAGATAGGGGAGAATATCTTATAGATGGTACTCAGCAACGTGATACCTCTATAATTGCTGCACTGTGTGATATCACCCTTTTTATTTATGAGACAGATAATGCCTCGTTGCCAATCGTCAGGCATTGATTCGCTGTCCCATATCTTGAGCACAAGTTGATGAACCACTTGGTGTAATTGGTCGCCTCCATATTTAACCAATTCGGCTGTAGTTCCATCGGCTCCTGGCGACTTATGATTTTTTAGCCGATGAATTGCACGGACTGTTTCTCCTAAACTAAGGAAGCCTAAGAAACCTACTCCGAGCACATGGTTCACTGGATGACCGCTATAATATATGGTGTAGTCGCTCTTCTCCAGGAAGCCGGTCCCTGTCCATCGCAGTAGGTTTCCTAGTCAGCCAAAAAATGAAACCTGCTGTTATCGGCTTTGAAAACATAAGCGAACGGCTATGCACTCTGCGC
This sequence comes from Hermetia illucens, assembly GCF_905115235.1. Lineage (NCBI taxonomy): Eukaryota > Metazoa > Arthropoda > Insecta > Diptera > Stratiomyidae > Hermetia > Hermetia illucens. Next base: position 214,060 of record NW_024037036.1, on the reverse strand, counting down.
TTGCGAGGCAAGTTTAGAAATATAAGCCTCATAAACTCATCTAAACTGCAGCGAGGCGGAAATGGATCGGAGTTCTTTTTGAGTATGGATGGGAGTTCTTTTTGAGTATTAAGCGGAGACGTAGGGAATTCTCTTTGAGTATGGAAGGGAGTTTTTTTGAGTATTAAGCGGAGTGGTATTGAGTTTTTATTGGAGTCTTATTGAGTGTTAGAAGTCTTCGGAGTAATCGAGATTAAAACGAGCGATAGAAAGTTGGTGTAAGAATAGGAAACGTAGTATAGTAGTTTAAGATGAATAAAAGTGTTAGTGAAAGAAGGGAGAAGTGTTTTTTGTTCGTTCATTGAAACCGATGGAAAACAATTGGTAAGAACGTAACTTTTTCTACAATTTATCAAGCAGTGTACTGCAGGATAGACTGATGCGGAACATAGCTCCCTGAGGCCAACCTATCTTTGTCTAAGGATGAGTTGTCTCTCCTATGGGACGGTGTGTGCCTTTTCAGGGGCCAAGCCTCTCGTCTACCAAGACCGTTAGTGAGTGGTGATAGCCACACCCTGTACGAGGTGACCCTACTATTAACAAAACGCTACGGATCTAGACTGGGGAGTCGAAAAACACCTCCCCCAATCTAGGGTGTCATGCGAACCGTGCCCATTGGATAGTTTGCAGTCGGGGGTAACTGACTGTATTCGAACGGAGCCTCACTGATACCTGGTCGCCTCAGTGAGTAAGTTAGATCTTACCGTGCTACGGGGGGCTATGGCACGGCGGACCTCTTAACCCCCATACTCGTGGGAATCAAATGAGTACTAAATTGGAAAAAAAAAACAAAAACCAAAAAAGCGGGGCCCCGTACCGCACCAAAACTGGTTAATCAGGTGGAGGCACGTCTCCGAATTACTGAAAGCCAGGTGACTACACCCAAGAAGGGAGAAGTTGGGACGTCAAGCAGTGGATCCAAGGTGAGCATTGGTATACTGCATGGACTACAGCCAACGAACACCACTGCTCAAAGAGCAGGGACCAGCAAAAGCACGTCTGAGATAAACATAACAGACGTCAGGAAAGAGACAGGTCTCAGTGGCGCCGGGGTTAAATGGTACCTGCGCTATCTGAAGGAAGGCCTGAAACCAGAAGAGGCCCTTAAGAAGGCTCAGGACAGACCTAAGCCATCTCTACCGGAGCCGAGAAAGCGGGGAGCAGCAGAGATCAGCCCGCATGAAGGGAATGCCCCCAAAAAACCCAGACCTGAACCCACGGGAGGAGAAAACCCGGGCAGGTCAGGAGTGAAGGCAGGACCCAGGAAGCCCGGCATTAGCTATGCTAGCGCGGTCAAGGGCATTCGACTGGCCATACTGCCAAAAAGGTTTCCCGAGCAAATACTCACTCGGGAGGAACAGGAAACCATTGAAGAACTGGTCGTCAAGCAGATGATCAAGGGATGGACGTCGAAACTGGTGTTCACCGGGATACGCTTTCGACCAGGCCTTATACTGGTGGACTGCGCGACGGAAGGTACCGCAGAATGGGTCAGAACCATAATTCCTAGATTGCCAGGCTGGGAAGGGGCGGAACTGTCAACATGTGCTGGAGATGATATACCAGGAGCCCACATGGTGACAGTTTTTCTCCCAAAGGCCGCGGCAATAGTAACAGAAGACCTCATGAGACTCCTAATTGCTCAGAACGAAGATCTCCATACTCGACTATGGAGAGTCTTCAGAAGCAAGGTGGAGGGAAAAGGTAAACTCCTCACGATCGGGGTAGATGACCGATCACTAGAGGCAATTAAACGTCGGAGTTGTCATATCAACTACCGATTTGGCAACATACCCGTGCATGTGCACAAGGAAAAGCCAAGGAAAGAAACCTCGGAGGAGGCATCGGGTGGAAAACTTACCGAGGTCCCTGAAGAAGTCGCGGAAGCCATAGAGGCGGAAAGAACGGGATCAACCAGGGAAATAGACCTGCTGCCCAGTGAAGAGCAGAAGCTGGACGACCTAGACCTAGGACTGCTAGGGCTCGGGGTGGACAGCGACGCGCAGGAAAGCGCCATGTCGGAGGAGGAGGGTGACACTCCGACAGTGGAGAAGAGCTCCAAACAATAACGGAGCCAATGGCCAGCACTAGGATAGCCCAGATAAACCTCCACCATGCGAGAGCTGCATCTGCAGTGATTGCAAGGGCAAATTCCAAGGAGAACATTGGAATAGTGCTGGCTCAGGAGCCCTGGGTGTACCGGGGGCAGATTCGCGGTCTGCAAGGAGGAGACATGCAGGTAATTTGGGACTCGTCTTGTGAAAAACCAAGAGCTTGCATAATTCTCAAGCGTAATCTAAAATACATATGTCTTTCAGAGTTCTTAACCGGGGACCTTGTGGCTATCCAAGTCTCATTGGAAGCCGGGAGGAGCACTCGAAAGGTAGTGGTAGCATCGGGATACTTCCCAGGAGACGAGAGCCGGGCTCCACCGGAACAAGTCGCAAAGCTGACGGAGTATTGCGAGGAGAGGGCGTTACCACTTCTTCTCGGCTGCGATGCCAACGCCCACCACGTAGTGTGGGGAAGCAGTGACACTAATCGTAGAGGTGAGTACCTTCTCGAATTTATTCTTAGTAATAAGTTAGAAATATACAACGTAGGGAACACTCCAACATTTGTGACCAGCACCAGACAAGAGGTACTAGATATAACTCTAGGAAATACCCTAATGAACGGGATGGTCAGGAATTGGAGGGTGTCGGATGAACCCTCAATGTCTGATCACAGGATAATCAGATTCGACATTGAGGGTAACTCCGAAATAAAAAGAATAATAAGGAATCCCAAGAGAACGGATTGGGAATCCTACACAATGCACCTGAGCAACAACATTGCCCACCTTCAAGGGAGCGGGGACATCAGGAGCGAATTAGAATTAGAAACGGTGGTGGAAGACCTCAACACAATCGTCATTGACGCATATGAGGCCAGCTGTCCGGCCAAGACAGTCAAGTCATCAAGGGATGTACCATGGTGGAACAGAAACTTAGCCAGAATGAGAACGGAGGTACGAAAACTCTTTAACCGGGCAAAACGAACCGGGGACTGGCGGAGGTATAAAAATGCACTGACTGCGTATAGCAACGCCATCAGGGAAGCGAAACGGAACAGCTTTAGGGAATTCTGTGAAGGGATTGAACAGATCACAGAAGCAACTAGGCTGTACAAGGCTGTAGCCAAAGACGGGAGAATATCCTCTGTCTGCTTGAAAAAGGAAGATGGGACATTCACCGAGAATGAGGAGGACAGGGTACACCTGCTTCTCAGAACTCATTTCCCGGGGTCCTACCCCTCGGCGGCAGGCGACATTAATCTGCCTGACACCCCAACAACGAATAAAAGGGGAAGGAAAGAGAGCTGGAAACTAGCAAAAGAGGTATGCTCAGAAGCTAGGCTAAGATGGGCAGTGGGAACCTTTCAACCAGTGAAATCTCCCGGAGCAGATGGCATTTTCCCTGCACTTATCCAGAGGGGCCTAGGAATTATCCTAGAGTCTCTTCTGAGGGTGGTAAGGGGGAGCATAGCACTGGGTTACATACCAAGGGCATGGAGACGGGCAAAAGTGGTCTTTATTCCGAAGGCGGGTAAAAAGGATCCTTTTCACCCTAAATCTTTCAGACCAATCTGCCTAACATCGTTCGTACTCAAAACGGTGGAGAAGGTCATAGACAACTATATTAGAACTAACGTTCTAAAGCGTAATCCCTTACATCACTGTCAACACGCTTACCGGGCAGGACGGTCAACTGAAACTGCTCTGTATCAGCTGACAGAGGTACTACGGGACGCCATTGAAACAAAAGAAATTGCACTGTGCGCGTTTTTGGATATCGAAGGAGCATTCGACAACACATCGCACACAGAGATACAGGATGCCCTGAGCCGCAAGGGAGTGGGAAACACCCTGGCACTCTGGATGGGCAAAATGCTAGAAAGCAGACAAATAGAGGTACAAACAGGTACAAACTCTATTATCATGAACACCACTCAAGGCTGTCCACAGGGCGGAGTACTATCGCCGCTGATGTGGAGTATGGTAGTGGATGAACTCCTGGACGTGTTAACTAATACTGGAATACAAGTCCAGGGCTACGCGGGCGACATTGTTCTAATCTGTAGGGGCAAATATGAAGATACCCTATGTGATAGAATCCAAACTGGATTAAGGGTTACTAGTGCCTGGTGCAGGAAGGTGGGATTGCGGATCAACCCAACCAAAACCACCATAGTACCATTCACTAGGAGGCGTAAACTGGATCACCTGAAAGCCATAACATTACATGATATGGAGGTGAAACGAGAAACAGAGGTCAAATACTTGGGAATCACGCTAGACCAAAAATTACTCTGGAAGACACATGTCGGAAACACTTGTCGGAAAGCCACGAGGGCTCTGATGACTTGCAGATCCATAGCAGGAAAAAAATGGGGTTGTAGCCCGAAGATACTACTTTGGATATATACTGCAATAGTAAGACCAATGATTACCTATGGAGCGGTAATCTGGGCAGAAAGAACCCAACTCAGCACACAAGCCAGGGAATTACATAAGCTCCAAAGGCTGGCTTGCGTGTGTATCAGTGGGGCAATGAGGACATGCCCAACGGCATCCCTGGAGGTCCTTCTGGGGTTAACCCCTCTCCATCTGCACATACAGATGCAGGCAAGGAGATCAATATTCAGGATGGCCGGTAGCATGAGTGAGGCGGGGAGCTGCCTAAATCGAAGGAAGATTGATATCCTTTCTAGGCGGTATCCCGAATTACTGATACCGAGGGACAACATGACAACGAGGTTTCACTTCGATAAGAAGTTTGAAACACGTTGGAGTAACAAGACAAACTGGGAAAGCGTGGCTGTGACATACGGCTTAAACCAGCAACTGATTACTTGGTACACTGACGGATCCCTCACAGCAGAGGGAGCGGGTGCCGGTGTCATTGGTCCAAGGAAAATGTACTTTGAGCCAATAGGCAGGTACACTAGCATATTCCAGGCGGAAATTTACGCCATAGACAAATGTGCCTCCTTTAATCTGCAAAGGAACTACAGGGGGCAGAACATTGCTATTCTCACCGATAGCCAAGCAGCGATCAAGGCACTTAGGTCCAACCAGGTGAACTCTAAACTGGTATGGGAATGCCTTGAGAGACTGAATACACTCGGCTCGTCCAACAAGGTCTGGATACTTTGGGTTCCAGGCCATGCTGGGCTGGAAGGCAATGAGGCAGCGGATGAACTAGCCAAGAAGGGAGCAGGGATGCCTTTATACGGGCCAGAACCCTTCTGTGGAATCGGAAACGGTTTCATGGCTATGAATCTAAGAAACGAAGAAAAACGGTTGAGGGAGCTATATTGGGCGGGCCTACCAGGGATGGAGCAGTCCAGGGTGCTTATTGGGGGATACGAACCCATGCGCACAAAGGATTGCTTAAACCTCACCAAAAAGAACCTCCGAATCATAGTGGGAATTCTCACTGGTCATTGTCGGCTGAACTACCACCTAGGGAAGCTAGGGATATCTACGGACACTGCCTGCAGGTTCTGTGAGGAGGAGGACGAAACCTCTATGCACGTCCTGGGACAGTGTCCAGCACTTGTGCAAAGTAGGTCGATACATCTGGGAGAACACTTAATACCAGATGCAAAGCTGAAACTTCTGGAAGTGGGGAACATACTAAAGTTCCTAACGGTTACTGGCCTGCTTGAGATACTATGATCAACAGGTACACTATAACCAGTAAAAGGGGCACAATAGTTCTTCAAGGACGCGGTGCGACTTTCCCTTAACAGAATAATAAATAATAAATAAATAACAATTTATCATTTCCGCAGCTGTATTCGCCGCAACAACAAATGAATACAAGGGCCAGGACTCTATCGCTCCCAAGAGTTAAGCGCGCCAAGTTGAATACTGGGCTGGACTTGGGTGCGATCTGCGCTCTATTAGGAGACTCCCAAACAATTGGTCAATAAATAAATTATAATTTATAATTTACAATATAGTGAACTTCATAAAATGTTTGTGCAAATTGTGTTGTTAATGAAATTTAAGTGCGTAGTTTACAAACTTGTTAGTGTTCCGCCGCGACAATACTGAACGGCACATATAGTACATCGGTAAAATTATCGGTGCTTTGTTTGTGCTGGAACAACATAGGAACGTTCAGACCAAAGGAAAGGTCCTTGTAGTGTTGCGTCTCCTACGTTTCCAGTGCACCATTTTGTTGTTACGTGGGCGCGTTCAGACCAAAGGATAGGTCCTTACAGTGTTGCGCTTCCCACGTATTCAGTGCCCCGTTCAGAGTATTGCCATTGCGGAGTGGAAATCACTAATTATTGTTGTTACGGCGCTCAAATTAAGAGCGCAAAATTATAATCGTTGCGGCACTCAAATCAAATTATTGTTGTTGCAGCGCTCAAATTAAGGGCGCAAAATTTTTATTGTTGAGGCGCTCAAACTTAGGGCGCAAAATTATTATCGTTGAGGCGCTCAAATTTAGGGCGCAAAATTATTGTTGTAACGGCGCTCAAATTAAGAGCGCGAAATTATTGTCGTTGCGGCGCCCAAATTAAGGGTGCAAAATTGTTATTGTTGCGGCGTTCAAACTTAGTGCGCAAAATTATTATCGTTGAGGCGCTCAAATTAAGGGCGCAAAATTGTTATTGCTGAGGCGCTCAAATTTAGGGCGCAAAGTTATTGTTGTTACGGCGCTCAAATTAAGAGCCCACAATTATTATCGTTGCGGCGCTCAAATCAAGAGCGCAAAGTTATTGTTGTTGCGGCGCCCAAATTAAAGGCGCAAAGTTATACTATCGCTACGGAGCTCGGCATTATCGCGATCTTCAAATTTAGCCAGAATGGAGGTTCAGGCAATTATTGATGCCCTGCAGGAAAGGGTCGCAAGACTTCAAAGTGTGAGGGAGTCCCTAGTCAAACTCCGGCAAGAAAAAAGGACGCGATAGCGTTTTGCTCCGGCATGGGAAGAAGTGCAGCAGCTTTATTGGGATTTCCTCGCCGGCCACAGCCACCTTCTTCGCCAAAATGCTTCTAAGGATATTATTTATTTGCGAGAAAATAAACTATCCGTTATGATCGGTATTTACAATGCGACTAAGGAGCTGATTGGGTGTGTTCATCGCGATCTCATTCCCGGAAGCTCTCCCGTCGATGTAGAAATCACAGGTGGAAGGGCAACATCAAGTCCGCGCCCCGGACTTTCAGTCGAGCTTAATGAAGCTCAAAGGGAGTCGGAGGACGCGACAAAACAGCCGGAAAACTTGTTCTCTAGAGAATGGTTTCCCACGGTTCACGATGAATTGAACATGCCTTTTAGTGACACACCGTTGCCGACAAGAGGCTTCGGGTTAAGAAGCTCCGAGATCGAAGGCATTCCTTATTGGAATCGCGGCCATAGACCTTGTCCTTGTCCACCCGTCTCTGATATTCCTTCGTTTGATGGGGACCTTCGTCACTTTGAGTCTTTCCGCAGTATTTTTCAATCAGTCTATGAAGGATCTGATATTGGGCGAGTTGAAAGGCTAACGATGTTGCATAGCAAATTAAAAGGTGATGCGAGGAGAGTCGTAGAGCACTTAGGAGTGCATGGGAAAAACTACGAGAAGGCCTGGGAACTTCTGGAACGACGCTACAGTAATCCTCGGGCGCTGGTAGAAAACGAGATCCAGGCCCTCACAGATCTTCCCCAGATAGTATTACAAGACCCCAGTACCATTGGAAGGGCACTTGACACAATGCGCTCAGTGGTTCAAGACCTGAGGAAGGCTGGGTTCAATTGTGATCAAGGTGTACCGTCCATACCAAAAGGTATGGATAAAAATCCTCACCCGTAAAATGGATGTCTCTACCCGACGGGAATTTGACTCATTGCTTAAGCAGCCAAAACTTCCCGTAACAATTGATGATATTGATCTATTCCTGGGAAATAGATACATAGTTATGTCTTCCAGTTGGGAGGGGTTGGGCAAAAGCACAAGGGGGTACAAAAAAGCGTTTTCCATGTAACATTTGTATAGAAGATCATCTGGTGTTAAAATGTCCACGGTTAATAAACAGCAAGGACAAAGGGGATCTGCTCCGGCATTATGGAATATGTGGCTTCTGTGCCTCCCACAAGTACAAAAAAGGTACGGAATGTCAAAGGCGTAAGTTTTTGAAATGCGAGCTTTGTCATGGGCACCATGAAACAGTATTGCATCCCGGCAAAGATCGATCGGGCGAGTCATACATGCAAGGGAGTATTTCTCATCACGCGGAAAACTCTACAAAACTTGCCCATTCCGAAACTATATTGCCCACAGCTGTAAATGCAAAGGATGGAAGTGTAATTTCAGTTCGGTGCTTGTTGAACCAAGGTAGCCAGAGCAGTTATATCACTGAGGAGTTAGTTCAAAGGCTGCGACTAACTAAGAAGAGAACCAATGTGGAAATATCCGGAGTGGGAGGAGTATCCGCAGGAAGAGTGTCTTCAATTGTCGGGTTGACTCTTATTTTAGAGGATGGTTCAAACGTGGAAACGAAGGCGCTGGTAGTCAAGCGAGTTACCGAAGGGGGTCTTCCTCGTCCACCTAGGGGAATTAGTTCATTGTTCCCAGGGAAGAGGCTGGCAGATCCGGTTCCAGATCACGTTTCGCATGTTCCGGTTCTTCTACGTTCCAATGTCCTTCCTCAATTATTTTTGGAAGGAGTGGAAGTTGTGGAAGGATTTTTAGCTCAAAATACTCGACTTGGATGGGTGGTATCCGGTTCTGCAGCATTGCCTGCTTCTAAAGTTACGGCCTTATATGTCTCCTTGGAGGAACTTGAGCAAAACCTAAGGTCTTTTTGGGATGTGCCCATTGACAAAAATGAGAGGGTTGAATTGGATGAAGAGGGATGTGAACATCTATTCCAATCATAGCACCATCGAACTGAAGACGGTCGGTATGTTGAACCAACCCCGTGGCGTCAGGAGGATATTCATTTGGGAAACTCGTTTAGCAAGGCAGTTCAGTATTTTCTCGGCCAGGAGAAACGGTGGTTAAAGAACGCCGAACTCAAAACGAAATCGGACGAGTTCATGTCAGAATATCGGGACTTGGGCCATATGGAAGAGGTCCCTACTGAACTCCGACGTGATACTACCTGTGTGTGATTCGCAAAGATGCTACCAAATCAAAGCTCAGGAATGTTTTTAACGCCTCCAGTCCGACGTCGAATGGCGTTAGTCTCAATCAAGCAATTCTTCCTGGGCCAAAGTTGCAAACCCACATCTTTGACATTGTTACCTGTAGTCGGAAATTTGAGTTTGTTTTCTCCAGTGATATTACTAAAATGTTTCGCCAGATTTTGCTAAGACCAGAGGACCAGTTAAGACTGAGAATCTTATGGAGATCCAACCCGAAGGAACCTATTCAGGAGTTTTTTCTGAAAACAGTGACCTATGGGATTGATTGCGCTCCCTGGCAGGCGATTAGAACACTTCATCAGGTAGCCGAGGACAACGCGCCCGATGAGGAGGCAAAATGGGTAGTAAAAAACGCCTTGTACATCGATGGAAGACAATGATTAAAAAAATTTCGGTAACATTGGAGAAGGGGAAGATGTCCCTAACGAAGTGGGCCAGTAACCATAGGGAAGTGTTGGAAAACATAGATAGATCGCGACAAATTGATTCCTTTGTAGAATTGTAAAAGGCCGAGAGTGACTTAAAGATCCTGGGTTGCACTACAATCCTCAAAAGGATTGCTTTCAGTATAGTATCAAGGTAAGAAAAATTACTATGTTCACGAAAAGAAACATCCTGAGTGTGAGTGCATCTCTGTTTGATCCCATTGGCTGGCTATTGCCCGTTATTATGAAGCTACGAATCGAAATTCAGAAGTTGTGGCAAGAAGGATATGGCTGGGATGAAGAGATTTCAGGAGTTGCCCAAGAACAAATAAAAAAAATGTCTGCTTCATTAGGGGATTTGAATCAGGTTCAAATCCCTAGGTGGAGTGGGTACGGTAAGGAGAGCCACGTAACTGAGTTAGTTGGTTTCAGTGATGCTTCGGGGGATGGATACGCTGTCGTTATTTATAGCAGAGTCAAGACACATCGTGGGTATGTCGTCCGTCTTATTGCATCAAGGGGGCGAGTTACCCCTCTGAAGGCCCGGGTTGGTCATGCCGAAGGGCTTTGTACCATTCCCAAGCTCAAACTGGAAAGCGTGGTATTATTAGTCGAATTATTAAGGGATGTCAAGAAAAGCTTAGGGGCAATTCCACTAAAGTGCTCAGCCTTAACTGATTCTGAGGTAGCCCTCGCTTGGATCCGAAGTCAGAAGGAAATTGAAAATAAGGCTGTGAAGCGTAGGGTCGCATCAATTAGAAAGGTTCTCGCTCCTTCCGAAATTCATTATGTACAGTCAAAGTTAAACCCGGCTGACTGTGCATCAAGAGGAATGCTCCCCCGGAAATTTGTAAACCATAGGCTATGGTTTGAGGGTCCTCCTTTTTTGCAAGGGGATCTACCTGTCACTCCCTTTGCGATAAAAAATTCAACAATAAGCTGCGTCGCTTTAGATCATGGGGAGTCGGTGGGCTTTACCGATTTTAGTTCCTGGTTCTCGTCGTTGACTAGATTGATCAACACCGTTGCATGGTGCTTGGGGGGGGGGGGGGGGGGGGGAGAAACAGGAAGTCGGGCTTCATTTGGGCCATGACGTTAAAGCAAACAGAAGTCGCGGCGACTAAATGGCAGCAAATGGAAATAGCTCCAAATTGCGAGGTTGGCGCACGGGCTACCCGTGGAAAAACATCATTGGCTCAGTACACTCAATCCATTCTTGGAGGAAGGAAGTGGTCTTCTCAGGGTGGGAGGACGGTTGAGCAACGTTCCATTACCATTTGAGCAGCGGCACCCCATCATTTTAGGAAAATGTCATTTGGTGGATCTCCTTATTAGACAGGTTCATGAGGGCAATGATCATTGTGGGATTGGAGTCACCATGACTATAATTCGAGAAATCTATTATATACCTGCTCTACAACAAAGAGTTAAGAAATGGATAAGGGCATGTACCAAATGCATTCGTATGAAAGGTCTAACAGTTACCCACAGGATGGCAGATCTTCCAGTAGAACGGACAGCAGCTGAATTTGTGTTTGAAAACGTTGGGGCTGATCTCTGTGGTCCATTTCAAATCAAAAGTGGCCCGTTGCGAAATTCAAAAACAATCAAAGTATACGTGATTGTGTTTGTGTGTATGGCAACCAAGGCTCTCCATCTTGAGATTTGTTACGACCTTAGCACCAATGCCTACCTTGCCTCCTTCCGTAGATTTGTGAGTCGAAGGGGGCAGCCGAGGTCGGTTCGGTCAGATAATGGCACGAACTTGGTCGGCGCAGCTAAAGTATTGGCCAATGCTTGGCAGCAGGTGTCTGCCGAAGTCGCAAAAAAATTTGGCACAAAAGCGGATAGTTTGGCACCACAATCCGCCAAGGGCAAGCCATTTCGGAGGGTTGTTTGAAGCTGCGGTGGGAAGCTTCAAGCGTTTTGTCAGAAGGATGCCAGCGGTTGTTAATCTGTCATATGAGGATTTCCATACCGCTGTATGTACTTGGGAAGCCATCCTTAACAGTAGACCATTATACCTGTTGTCAGATAATAGTCACGATTTGCAGGTGCTGACACCCGCACATTTTTTAATCCAGCGGGGTTTATTAAATCCTCCGGTGGGGAGAGGTCTTGTGGCGCGGCAGGATTCGCAGCATTCGAAATTTATTTCGAATGTTGCGAGTGCGAGCGAATAGATGGCGCGGATCTATCCACTTTACGTAGCACGCCACGGGAGTGGAAGATCGCAGAAAAGTGTGCCATGAGTTGTTGTCAAAAACATAGTAGACACACAAAAAAATTAATCTAATGCAGTAATTATGTTTTTCGTAAATGTCTCTGATTTGTAATATTAAGTTCGAATATATGAATAAATACTGAAGTCTTTTGAATTAAAAATAGGAAAACGGAAGTTGAGTCCGCCGACTAAGATTAGGTCAAATAACATGTATAACTAATTTAATAATAAATGTTAACTTAAATATTATAATAAATATAAGTAATGTTAAATACTTAATTGGTGACCCCGATATTTAAAAAACGACAAATTATCCGCCATCGCCGCCATTGGTGAAGTTCTATTGACCACAAAATTCGTCCGAGCAACACGGCAGAAATAGAACTTCCAAACACCGAGAAATCTATCAAAAACATCAGTAGACCGTACGGCAAGTGATTTTCACGCGTTCGCATCTACAGTTGAGTGTGGAGTGCCGTTGTAAACATCACGAAAACGTGTCGCATCTCCACATCCCGAGTCGGAGCAGAGGCAAGAAAAAACGCGAGAAAACCTTCTCTACACAGTGTACTGCGCGACACACGTCGGACCCTCTCCAGAAGTAGATTTTCACGCGACTTCCCGTACGCACGCCCTCCTGCACAACACCTTTCACGCACCGGACTAGTCATCATTGTCACAACGATCAACAACAGCAGCAAACGGCTGTCCCCGTCGCCGCCACCGCTGCCGTCCACAGTCGCCGCAACCACCACCGCTGCCATCACAGACGCAGCAGCTGTCACCGGTGCTGCCACAGACGCAGCAGCTGCCACCGCTGTCGCTACAGACGCCATCAACGCAGCCCCAGCCACCATCATTGCCGCAGCCACTTCCGCCGCCGGAATCGTCTCCACCATCGCCGCAGAGGTCGAAGCCGCCGCCGTCACTGCAGCCCTCGCCGTCAAGATCAGCGCAGCTGACCGACACCAGCATCACCGCTATCAGGCAGACACCGAAGACCCCGCAACCATCGCTGCAGCAGAAGCCGCCACCACCGCCGCCGCCTTCACATCAACGCCGTCTTCACCAAAGAGGCCGCAGCAGCGAAGCATTATTGTAATTTATTATTGTTCAATACATTAGAAGTTTCAAAAAAAATAGTAATAAAAGATTGAAATCGCTGCAAGAGACGGCGAAGAGGTGTTTAGCATCGCGAGTTCACCATTTTCATTGGTGATGTTTTCGGTCTGCGCTGGAGAGCGTCCGCTTCGCTCATCATTTTTTTTTTTTCTTTTCTCGTTTCATGCGTGCATTTGTGGGTGCGGCCTGCCACGCGTTTCAGTATAATCTCACCGCGTTTACATCTCAATCTCGTACTTCTCTGTAAGAAAAATGTCTTTTGACAATAAAGACGCGGCAGGCCCATCGGACCCGCAAGTGACCGCCCTCGCCGTACGCGTTCCTCCGTTTTGGCGGCGGAACCCCGAGCTGTGGTTCGTGCATTTGGAAGCACAATTCCAAATGTCCGGCATCACATCGGACGCGACCCGCTTCAACTACGCGGTGGTCGGCCTGGACGAAGAGTCCATACTTCTGGTGTCCGAAGTGGTGAAGTCGACATCGTACGTGCAGCTCAAGAGCGAGTTGATCAGGCGCCTGTCGGCAAGCGAGTCGGCAAAATTAGACCACTTGCTGGCGGGTTTAACGTTGGGTGATCGAACTCCCAGCCAATTGCTTCGTGAAATGAGGCAATTGGGTGGGAGCAAGATCGGCGACGACCTCATCAAGTCGCTCTGGCTGCGTCGGCTCCCGGAGGGCACCTAGGCGATCCTCGCTTGCGTCTCCGGTTCCTTGGAGGAACTGGCAGCGACGGCCGACCAGGTCCAGGAGGTGTACGTACGCCCAACCTTGGCGGCCGTTCAACCACCGTCGGATGAGGTGGGTGAATTGAGGCGCGAGATTGCTGCTTTAACAGCCAGTATGGCCGAGATGCGGGCGACGTTGGACGCTCAGCGTTCGGGCGATCAGGTAGCAGGTCGTCAAGACAGTCCACGGACCAAGGGATTTGCTGGTACCACCGCAGATTCGGGGATAAAGCGACAAGATGTACGCTACCGTGTAGATTCTCTCCTACCGCAAAAAACTAGGTCCGCGGGGGGTCTTGGCGGCGGCCACCCAGAACGCAGCGCCACGTCGCCTAACTATTTTCGACCCCCTCAGCGGGCGCAGCTACCTCATCGATACTGGTGCGGAGGTTTCGGTTCTTCCCGTACCTCGGCAACATCAACTTTTCCCTCAACCGCTCAAACTTGCGGCAGCAAATTCCTCCCGCATAAACACGTACGGGTATAGGCAAGTGGACGTGAGTCTTGGCTTGCGTAGGACGTTTTCGTGGCGTTTCATCCTGACGGATGTCAGCTTCCCCATACTAGGCGCAGACTTCCTGTGTCACTATGGATTGCTGGTGGACTTGCAAAACAAGTCTCTTATAGATTCCACGACCAACCTTAATTCGTCGGGACATATGGTATCTCACCCAGGCAATAATCTTTCCGTTCTTTTAGAAGACATTACCGACTCTCGTGTTCGGGCACTTCTCCAAAAGTTCAGCCAGATTACTACCAACTGTGGTCTCTCCAAACCAGTGAAGCACAATGTGCAGCACCACATTATCACTACTGGTTCCCCGATCTTCTCGAAGGTGCGTCCTCTACCATCTCAGAAACTGGCAATTGCACGGAAAGAGTTTGAACAACTCGTTCAACAGGGTATCTGCAGGCCCTCAAACAGCTGTTGGTCTTCCCCACTGCATATGGTCCCTAAGCCAAACGGCGAATGGCGCCCATGTGGGGATTACAGAAGGCTAAATGCACAGACTGTTCCTGACCGATATCCAATTCCACTCATCCACGACTTTGCGCATCACCTCGCGAATTGCCGCATCTTTTCGACCTTGGACTTAACCAAGGCTTATCACCAAATCCCAGTAGCTCCTGAAGACATTCCAAAGACGGCAATATGCACACCCTTTGGACTCTTCGAGTTCACCCGGATGACTTTCGGATTGTGCAATGCGGCGCAAACCTTTCAAAGGTTCATTCACTCAGTCCTGCGAAACCTCGAATTCTGTTTCGTATATTTGGATGATGTTTTGGTCGCTTCTTCCACTGAGTCTGAGCACTTAGCCCATCTCGAGTGCATTTTTCAACGTCTCCTTGAGGCCGGTTTAGTCCTAAACGTTGAGAAATGCAAATTCCTTCAACAACAGGTGAGATTCCTCGGCCATTTCATTTCCCCTGAAGGAATACAGCCCGACCCAGACAAGGTGCAAGCGATAACAAGCTTCCCGCGTCCAAAGACAGTGAGGGAGTTGAGGAGGTTCTTGGGCATGCTAAACTTCTACCGTCGTTTCCTGCCTAAGGCCGCCCATCTCCAGTCCATTTTGAACGCGTACTTGTCTGGCCCCAAAACTAAGGACACACGAGAGATCGTGTGGTCTGAAGAGGCTATCTGCGCGTTTGACAAATCCCGTCAACAACTGGCCGACGCTACACTCTTGGCATTTCCTCTGCAAGATGCACCTCTAGCCGTTTTTGTTGATGCCTCTGACATCGCAGTAGGTGCTGCCCTTCACCAAAAGGTGGACCAAGTTTGGCAGCCGTTGAGCTTCTTCTCGAAGCAGTTGAATCCCGCTCAACGGAACTACAGCACCTACGATCGCGAACTGCTCGCCGCATACCTGTCCATCAAATACTTCCGTTTCTCCCTAGAAGGCCGGCCGTTCACAGTGTTCACGGACCATAAGCCTCTCACGTTCGCTTTGAAACAGAAGCCCGACAAAGCGTCCCCTCGTCAGCTTCGACACCTGAGCTTCATAAGCCAGTTCACGTCAGACATCCAGCACGTGTCCGGGAAGGACAACATTGTTGCTGACGCTTTGTCTCGTGTCTCCGAAGTTAACATCCCCGCCTCACTCGATTTCTCGGCTATTGCCAAGGCGCAAGTGGATGACGCAGCACTTCAGAGCCTCAAGTCCAACCCCAAATACAAATTTCGGGAGTTGCCCATCTTCGGCTCAAACCTCTCGCTCTGCTGCGAAGACTCGGAAAAGGGACCTCGGCCATACATTCCGACCACATTTCGCAAGGAAGTGTTCCACGCAGTTCACGACTTGGCGCACCCCGGCATCAGGACAACAAACCGGTTAGTCACCGGAAAATACTTCTGGCCCTCCATGAACAAGGATATCAATTCCTGGGCCAGAGAGTGCATCGCATGCCAAAAGTGTAAAGTCTCCAGACATGTAAGGAAAGAAGTGGGCTCATTCCCCCGCACTACCAAGCGTTTCCACACCATACACCTCGACATAATAGGGCCTTTGCGAGACTCGCACGGTTATAAGTATTGCCTCACAATCATCGACAGGTTCACGCGGTGGCCTGAGGCAATACCTCTGAAAGACATTACGGCGCAATCATGTGCTGAAGCCCTCTGTCGAGAGTGGATACCTCGCTTTGGCGTCCCTGCAGTGGTCATCACTGACCAGGGAATGCAATTTGAGTCCACCCTTTTCTCCGAGTTAGGCAAACTCCTTGGTTTTAAACGCCAGCGGACTACGGCATACCACCCACAATCCAATGGGATGCTGGAACGTTGGCACCGGACGCTGAAAGCCGCCATTATGGCACGCGACGACCCGTCCTGGACGCAAGTCTTGCCTCTCGTCCTACTCGGCCTTCGTACAACCCGCCGAGAGGAATTTGCTGCCAGCCCCGCGGAGCTGGTTTACGGGGAGAACCCAAGACTCCCAAGCGATCCGGTCTTCGACAAGAGATCGGGTCTCACGGAGTCGGGGTTGGTGCGTCTGCTGAGGGACAATCTCCGACGCATCAAGGTGCCACCACCCACTCGACACTCGTCCATACCTGCCAGTTCGCCCAAGGAGCTGGACACTTGCACGCACGTGCTGATCAGGACGGATGCCGTCCGGAAGCCGCTGCAGCCTCCATATGAGGGCCCGTACCGCGTTCTCGAGCGGGGAGAACATTTCTTCCAGCTCGAGATCGGTGGTCACAAAAAGGCGGTCTCTTTGTCCAGGCTGAAACCCGCGTGCGCCCCGAAGCAACGTCGTGTCCGCTTTGTGGATTAACGGCGAACGAAGTTCGGGGATCAGTTGCCGAAACCCCTAGGTTTCATCTGGGGGCGGAGTGATGTGGCGCGGCAGGATTCGCAGCATTCGAAATTTATTTCGAATGTTGCGAGTGCGAGCGAATAGATGGCGCGGATCTATCCACTTTACGTAGCACGCCACGGGAGTGGAAGATCGCAGAAAAGTGTGCCATGAGTTGTTGTCAAAAACGTAGTAGACACACAAAAAAATTAATCTAATGCAGTAATTATGTTTTTCGTAAATGTCTCTGATTTGTAATATTAAGTTCGAATATATGAATAAATACTGAAGTCTTTTGAATTAAAAATAGGAAAACGGAAGTTGAGTCCGCCGACTAAGATTAGGTCAAATAACATGTATAACTAATTTAATAATAAATGTTAACTTAAATATTATAATAAATATAAGTAATGTTAAATACTTAAGTCTCAGGGAAGATCTTCCTGCAATAAGGCGGTGGTTGTAGGTTCAGGAATTACAGCATCAGTTTTGGGTAAAATTTGAGCAAGATTACTTAGGCCATTTACAGAAACGATACAAATAGAGCAAACCAGGGGCGAAGGAATCATCACTTCAATCGTATGAGAAAATTTATCAAGAAGGTGCACTGTATATATGTATTGTTTTTGTAAATATAGTAGTTGAAGTGAGTATCTAGTTTTTCACGGCAATGTAAAATGTATTCCATGTCACGAATTAAGGTTCATGAATTAGCTTTCACGGCTATGTAAATATATCCCATGCCGCGGCCTAAGATTCATGATCCTTACTGTTTTTAATTTAATGCATGTTTGATTTTAGTATTGTTGTTGGGTAATTAACGAAAATACAGTAGTAATAGTTTACTAAACTAACAAAAGTGGAAGATGGAGGAAATGACGTCGTTTGGGGAGCACCAGAACCAATGTTGAAAAGTTGTAAAGTAGCTTCCATCTAAAAATTGTAAGGAAGTTACTAGTAAGTTAAATCGAACTGTTATTACTTTGTGAAGTAGCTTCCATCTAAAAAATTTTGTCAAGTAGTTTCCATCTAAAAATTGTAAGGAAGTTACTAGTAAGTTAAATTGAACTTATATTATTACTTTGTAAAGTAGCTTCTATTTAACAAAAAAAAAAACTGCAAGGAAGTTATTAATGAACAGGACATTTTGAATTGTTACTTCGCAAGGTACTTTTCAAAACAAGAGAGAATTTTAAAACAATCATTACCGTAACTGATAAGCATCATGTAAAGATTTTTGTAAGTTTGGTAAAACTATTATGTGTATTCCGTAAGAAATAACTTTTTAACATTAGAAAATAAGTGCGAAGTCTACACGTCTTGTAATTCGTTATGTAATTCGTAATAAAAAATTTTTTGTAATAATAGATAATAAGTTCAAAGACCACAGGATTTACTCATCTGGAACAAGCAGATCAGCAGAAGTTACTATGACCGTCATCAAAATCCTACGACTCAGCAGGAAGCTTTCTCGGGTGGGAGAATGTTTGTGCGATTTCCCACAAGCCATCGATCGCCTAAGTCCGCATCAACATCACCGGCAGTGATTGCTGCAAGGTCAGCGTATGTTGCTAACTGATCAAATTTCATAACAAACAACAGCAACCTTGCAACATGCAAGCGATTCCGTGTTCGGGCTTGCTACTGAGCGATGTCGTCACCAGCACCATAGCATATGGTTATATTCTGACGACATCGTCCATCGGCTGACTGTTGTGTATGCAGTTTTTGTTTGGTCGGACCTTACAAACAAAGCTAAGTTCCGGGTTGCTGCGAATGGACTTGGCGTATTTAAACTGCAGCGAGGCGGAAATGGATCGGAGTTCTTTTTGAGTATTAAGCGGAGATGTAGGGAGTTCATTTTGAGTATGGACGGGAGTTTTTTTGAGTATTAAGCGGAGTTGTATTGAGTTTTTATTGGAGTCTTATTGAGTGTTAGAAGTCTTCGGAGTAATCGAGATTAAAACGAGCGATAGAAAGTTGGTGTAAGAATAGGAAACGTAGTATAGTAGTTAAAGATGAATAAAAGTGTTAGTGAAAGAAGGGAGAAGTGTTTTTTGTTCGTTCATTGAAACCGATGGAAAACAATTGGTAAGAACGTAACTTTTTCTACAATTTATCATTTCCGCAGCTGTATTCGCCGCAACAACAAATGAATACAAGGGCCAGGACTCTATCGCTCCCAAGAGTTAAGCGCGCCAAGTTGAATACTGGGCTACACTTGGGTGCGATCCGCGCCCTATTAGGAGACTCCCAAACAGGCTGGTTTGACGATGAATGTAAGCTAGCAACGGAACGGAAGAATGCCGCATACCGAGTAACGTTGCATTCTCAAAGAACGTGGACACGCGCAGAGATTTATCACGAACTCCGTCGAGCGGGGAAGCGGCTTCACCGACGGAAAAGAAAGCCTGGGAGAACCAACAATTCTATGAACTAGAAAAGTACAGGGAGCAACCACACCAGGCGCGGAAGTTTTACCAACAAGTCAGCAGGATGAAGCCTTATACAACTCGATGTTCATCCTGCCGAGACAAAGAGGGAAATCTGATTTCCGACAGAATGGGCATATTAGAGCGATGGGTTGAGTACTTTGATGAGCTACCGAACAAGCAGAACATCGGCGAGTTGGAGGTCCCGCCAACTGATGACGATGGACAAATACTGCCACCACCAAGTTTAGGAGAAACAGTCTGTGCAATTCATCAGCTAAAAAATCATAAGTCGCCTGGAGCCGATGGAATTTCAGCCGAATTGGTTAAATATGGAGGCGACCAGTTACACCAAGTGGTTCATCAACTTATGCTCAAGGTATGGGACAGCGAATCAATGCCTGACGATTGGCAACGAGGCATGATCTGTCTCATACATAAAAAGGGAGATATCACACAGTGCAGCAATTATAGAGGTATCACGTTGCTGAGTACCATCTATAAGATATTCTCCCCTATCTTGCTAGGCATACGCCCAGAACATCATTGGCCCATACCAAAGAGGCTTCACTCCAGGCAAATCAGCAACACATCAGATTTTCTCTCTGGGGCAAACAGTTGCACCATCTGTTCATCGACTTTAAAGCCGCCTATGATAGCAGAGAAAGTGATCCGTGATGCTGAGGTGAATGCAAGAGGTACGATCCTCTTCAAGTCCACCCAACTACTCGTACGGGAAGAACCACCCGAGGCGTACAAACTGCCTTCATCCAGATCGAGCAGGCGACGCGAGATCTTGGGCTGCACATCAATGAAGGCAAGACAAAATATATGGTGGCAACCTCAGCACCGAAGACGAATCAACCAATAACATCCAACCGCACTGGTCAAACACGAAGAAGAATAAGGATAGGAGAATACAATTTTGAGACCGTTGATAATTTCTCCTATCTAGGGTCGAAAATCACAACCGATAACAGTTACAATGATGAAATCCGCGCACGGTTGTCGTCAGCCAACAGAGCCTATTTCAGCTTAGAAGGACTGTTCCGCTCGAAACGTCTCACCATATGGTCAAAGCTTTTACTGTACAAGACTATGATCTTACCAGTCTTCATGTATTGAGAACTCTTGGCCGCGTTCGAGAGAAGAATGCTCCGAAGAATTTTTGTCCGTAGCCTACACAATGACCGATACCATGGCCGCCCGGTTATGGATAAAATCCGACTCAATAGGTTACGGTGGGCGGGTCACTTAATCCGTATGGATGAGGATGATCCCACAAGAAAGTCTATAAGGCCATCTATGGTAGAAAAAGAAGACGAGGCAGATCCTGCCTAAGATGGACCGATGGCGTAGGTCAGGACGCCAGACTGCTTTTAGCGATATCGAATTTGTAGACCTCGGCGCAAAACCGCGTTGTCTGGAGTTCCTTATTAAGGCAGGCCTAGACCGGATACCGGTTGTTGCGCCGTTGATGATGATGATGATGAATGGACAAATCGATCGAACACATTCCAGTGCTTGAAGAAGGAACATCCTTCGCTGTCTTTCCAAAAACTATTTGAGAGGGCGGTACACGAATACAATCTTACAATCCACTCCACCACAGGCAGAAAGCCAATAGAATTATTCATGGGTGAATACCTGAAGCTAGTCCAGAAGGTCTTGAGAACATCCGCACAGAAACCATTAAGAAGCTTAAAGTAAAGCAAAAGAAAGACCTTGAGAATCACAATAAAAAACGACAACCCCTGAAAATTTATGAAGTAGGTGACGTTAGTTACATAACAAGTCGGGAAACCGGAAGCTGGACGCTTCAGGTACGAAAGGTTTTGTGTATTTCTTAGTACGTAGCACGTAATATATCCATATATTATGTGAGAGTATCCACTTTCGGGTGATATTGACATTCTAGCCTTCAATTTTCAAAGAAGCAACAAATTTGAGGTATTACAACTTTGTTAGTAATAGTGCGATTTCCACCAAACCTGGTAAGATCATGCTCTATATTATAGCCTACATCACTGCGGAATTTCATGGTACTAGGATGAACTTAATGGGGGTTTCTAACCAATTACAGAAAATTGTAGTAATATACTATTATTAACTTTATTTAAATAGATATCGGCATGGAAGGTATTTCGGAGCCCAGGCACCATATAGTGGCAGCCTCTTGATATTTTTCAGATTTTTCAGTTTGGTAGTTTCTGAGAATGGCCCCCTTAAAGAAGTGATCACTTTCAACCGCCCGCGCTCCCCACCCTTCCAATGAATGTCAAAACTAAGATCGGCTTTGAAAAGTACTAATCGAGACCTTTAATTTGATACCCCACATGACTATATTTGATGAAAAAAAAATTTACACCCCCCTTTTGCATGTATGGGGACCCCCCTCAAATTCAACGTAAAAGGATGTAGTTCACTGTATGCGTGAGCGTTCACAGTTCCCACCTTTCTACCAAATTTGGTGTCAACCGCTATAACCGTCTCCGAGAAAAATGCGTGTGACGGACAGACAGACAGACAGACGGACAGACAGACAGACAGACAGTAAACCGATTTTAATAAGGTTTTGTGTTTACACAAAACCTTCAAAATCAATAAAAAGTTAGGTTCTAAACTCACTGCTAGAGATAAGCAAGAGGTCGTAACAGAAAATGATAATACTACCGTTACTACAGAATCAGGAAAAGTTATTCACAAAAGCCATATAAAAAATTAACCTATTTTCCAGAACCATGATACACATGACGTCTTGCAAGGTACAGGTACTGGACTACACGAATTCGCAAATAATTACGATAAGGGAATGACTCGCAAAAATCTCGACTGGCAACTTTAAAATCAGGCATGACATTGACCTAGAACAATACAAAAACGTTACTACAGACATATTCAGATCCTTGGAAAACGACATACCAAGAAATAATTCTTTATAACCATATGTCTCCTACGAACTAAAGCAAACACAGGAACTCCTATAAAACCTAAAACCAAAAATAGCAAAACGATCCCTCGACTTCATTGGGTCAGGATGGAAATGGATTGCTGGGAATCCTGAGCATGAAGACTTTCGAGCCATTAACGACAAAGTGAATGGTGTATTAAAAATCAAGTCGGAAAACCGGCAGCCGGACGCTTCAGGTACGAAAGGTTTTGTGTATTTCTTAGTACGTAGCACGTAATATATCCATATATTATGTGAGAGTATCCACTTTCGGGTGATATTGACATTCTAGTCTTCAATTTTCAAAGAAGCAACAAATTTGAGGTACTACAACTTTGTTAGTAATAGTGCGATTTCCACCAAACCTGGTAAGATCATGCTCTATATTATAGCCTACATCACTGCGGAATTTCATGGTACTAGGATGAACTTAATGGGGGTTTCTAACCAATTACAGAAAATTGTAGTAATATACTATTATTAACTTTATTTAAATAGATATCGGCATGGAAGGTATTTCGGAGCCCAGGCACCATATAGT
Source organism: Hermetia illucens (assembly GCF_905115235.1). Taxonomy (NCBI): domain Eukaryota; kingdom Metazoa; phylum Arthropoda; class Insecta; order Diptera; family Stratiomyidae; genus Hermetia; species Hermetia illucens. Next base: position 191,106 of record NW_024037036.1, on the reverse strand, counting down.
GGCAGCCTCTTGATATTTTTCAGATTTTTCAGTTTGGTAGTTTCTGAGAATGGCCCCCTTAAAGAAGTGATCACTTTCAACCCCCCGCGCTCCCCACCCTTCCAACGAATGTCAAAACTAAGATCGGCCTTGAAAAGTACTGATCGAGACCTTTAATTTGATACCCCACATGACTATATTTGATGAAAAAAAATTTTACACCCCTCTTTTGCACGTATGGGGACCCCCCTTAAATTTAACGTAAAAGGATGTAATTCACTGTATGCGTGAGCGTTCACAGTTCCCACCTTTCTACCAAATTTGGTGTCAATCGCTATAACCGTCTCCGAGCAAAATGCGTGTGACGGACAGACAGACAGACAGACAGACAGGCAGACAGACAGACAGTAAACCGATTTTAAAAAGGTTTTGTGTTTACGCAAAACCTTAATAACAAGAACCAAGTAGTAATAAACAAGTCCTTAACTGACAGGCTGAATAATTTGATGAAAATATCAAACAAAATTGAAAGATTTGTGCAAACTTGTGAAAACTATAAATATGAGCAGTATAAAATAAAGTTGATGATGGAAGAATTAGTTAATATTAAATATGCTATCAGCTTTGCTAAAATTGGAGCAGTAAATACATTGATGCTTTCACAAAAGGAGATAAAATTAGCCACTCAAATCTTGGATAAAGGAAAACTTCCCTATGGAACGCCAGAAGAGGCATTAGAATTCTCAAATGTTAAAATTATAATAAATCACACTTCATTATTGTATATTGTTAATATCCGAATGACACAAGAAGAAACTTTCGAAAAATTTCTGATAAAACCTGTGAAAAATTGAAATGCAATTGTAGCAATTCCACAAACAATATTAAACAAGTCGGGAAACCGGAAGTTTGACGCTTCAGGTATAAAGGTTTTGTGTTTCCCTATGTGAGGAGCATAACGTAGTTCTGGGCAGGTTACTGCCATTGCCAGAACTCAGCGATTTAAGTATCTCGAAGGGCGGGTTACTGCCATTCCCAGAACTCACCGATTTAAATATCTCGCGTCAACGCTATCAGCTAATGGAGAACTGCGTAATGAAATTGTTTCACGCATTAATGCAACCTAGATGAAGTGGCATTCCCCAACTGGTGTTCTTTGTGATCAACGTGTCAGCGCACGTCCCAAATCTAAAATTTACTGCAATGTCGTCCGTCTGCCACTCTGTATAGTTTTGAGTGTTGGCCGACTGATGGAAAGCCCTGTGTTGATAATGGTCACCCTCATACGCTTCACGCTCTGAGTTTAATATTATTAGCGAATGAAAACAATTTAACCAGCATCAAATATAAACAAGTCGGGAAACCGGAAGCTGGACGCTTCAGGTACGAAAGGTTTTGCGTATATCTTAGTACGCAGCACGTAATATATGCATATGTCCACTTTCGGGCGATATTGACATTGATAGTCTTCAATTTTCAAAGAAGCAACAACTTCGACGTATTATAAATCTGTTAGTAATAGTGCGATTTCCACCAAACCTGGTACGATCATGCTCTACATTATAGCCTACATCACTGCGGAATTTCGTGCCGCTAGGATAAATTTAAGGGGCGTTTCCAGCCAATTACAAAAAATTATAGTAATATACTATTATTAACTTTCTTTGAACAGATATCGGTATGAAAGGTATTTCGGAGCCAAGGCACCATATAGTGGCAGCCTCCTGGTTTTTTTCAGATTTTTCAGTTTGGTAGTTTCTGAGAATGGCCCCCTTAAAGAAATGATCACTTTCAACCCCTCGCACTCCGCACGTTTCCAAGAAATGTCAAAACTAAGACCGGTTTCGAAAAGTACTAATCGAGACCTTTAATTACGGTGAAAAACGGTGAAAAAAAATGTTACAGCCCCCCTTTGCATGTGTGGGGATCCCCCTTAAATTCAATGTAAAAGGATGTAACTCACTGTATGTGTGAGCGTTCACAGTTCCCACCTTTCTACTAAATTTGGTGTCAATCGCTATAACCGTCTCCGAGAAAAATGCGTATGACGGACAGGCAGACGGACAGACAGACAGAGGGACAGACCTGTGAGGAGTGGCCAGATCTCCCATCAGACGCGACCCCAGCTGGCGGATTGGGGCATACCTATTGATGTGTAAATATGTGTTCATGCACTTTTCTTTTCTGACTGTGCATGGGCTAGTGTTTGCTCATCTCTGGTGCGTGGACCAAAATGGCTATGGGAAGGATACCCAGAACATAAAACCACCATGGAAGACGAGAGAAGGAGTAAACTTACGGTGCAGGGGCTCGGAACCCCAGTACCGGCGGCTTTTGGGAGTGAGTAAGCGGGCTCCCGGTCGTCGATATCCCTCGACCGCAGTGCCTCGGTGGTGGACAACTTGGCCACCTTGGCATATAATGTTACAAGTGATTTGGATCTGGAGAAGGAAGTGTTCAAGCGAAGTACGACCTTACAGAGAACACCAGTAGCAAGAACAACCAAGGATGAATTGAAGATGGATCGCTGGACGACAAAAACTGTAACAACACCCACAGCATATGTTCAAGATGCGCGACAGCAAGAGGTGCTCCAGGAACAAGATAAGGATCCATTCAAAAGAAGCTCATCAACTTTGAGATCTCCACCAATGCTAAAGGCGATGAAGGAAAAAGTACAGGCAAGATCAATATCTGGCAAAAGTGAAACAGCGTATAAAAGGAGTAACCCTGTCGGGGCTTATAAGGAGCGGAGTCCCGATCCGGAGGAATTACCCTTCACCCAGCTTGGGGCAAAGATAGTTGAGCTGTCCGAGTTTATCAAGGACAAGCACAACGTGCACCAAGCCATAAAGAATATGGTGAGGGCCATTAGAGTCCTCTATAATAGATCACAGATGGAGGAGAAGAATAATAACAACACGCCGAACTCCGCTGTGCTAACAGTATCACAAGCGACCCAAGTGACGCCTAACCGTACTACCATCGAATCCCAGCGAAATAAGCGAGTACGTGAAAAAGAGGGGGATCCTTTAAATAATCAGCAGGCGCCTAAGAGAAAAAAAGGCAGACAGGACATCCTGAAAACCAACACCAACAGTTCAGAAGGAGGAAAGCATACAGCGAATCTAGGAAACTCGACCAGCGTTGCGAAGCCCAAGACGAACGAAAACGATGGATGGACTAAAGTAACCAACAAAAAAGCGAAACGAAAAGCAAAAGTGCGAACTCGTCCAGATGCGATTGTTATCTCCAGTGAGGGCAATCTGTCCTACGCGGAGATACTCAAAAAGGTCAAAGCAGACCCCGACCTAAAAGATCTGAGCGGAAATGTGAACAGAATCCGAAGAACCTAGAAAGGAGATCTCATGTTCGAGCTGAAAAGATCCAGCGGTGGCAAAACTGATGACTTTCGCACTCAAGTGAAAAACTCACTTGGGGAGAATGCCGCAGTGCGCGCCCAAAAACATGAGATCTATATACAATGTAAGGATCTCGATGAAGTTACATCGAAAGGAGAAATTTGCACTGCTCTGAAGGAGCAATTCAAATTGAAAGAACTTACAGAGGAGTCTGTTGTCGGTCTACGGAAAGCCTATGGTGGCACTCAAACGGCCACCATACGAGTGCCAGCGGAGGCAGCGCAGATGTTGTTAGCTGCCGGAAGGATTCGGATTGGATGGGTTGTTTGCCGTTTAAGGGAGCAAACTTCACTAAAGAGGTGCTTTAAATGCCTCATGTTTGGGCACTTCGCGAAAGCATGCACCAACAACATTGACCGGTCTGATCGATGCAGAAGGTGTGGGCAGAAAGGCTATATTGCCAGAGAGTGCAATAGGGACCTCAAATGCCTATTGTGCGTAGCCAAAGAGGGACAGGATAACCGGCACATTGCCGGAAGTGCCAAATGTCCGGAATTTAGGAAGGCGCTCACTGCAATGAGAAAATGAGGTTTATTCAAATAAACCTCAATCATTGCAGGGTCGCGCAGGGTTTACTTGAGCAGACCACGTTCGAATCTAAGATGGAGGTTGCCATCATAAGTGAACCGTACAGAAACCGCCACGGTGGCGTATGGGTCACAGATTCGACTGGTGGGCGGCGATATGGGCTTGTGGTCGAGAAGCCATACAATGTACTGCAAGTCAGGCAGCCAGTGGCTTTGTGTGGGCGAAAATAAGTGGTGTATATGTATACAGCTGCTACGCCCCACCAAGTTTGACACTGCCTGAATTCGAGCAAATGCTTGATAATCTTGTTCTCGACGAAAGGGGACGAAGTCCAAAGGTGATTGTTGGTGATTTCAATGTTTGGGCCCTAGAGTGGGGTAGCAGAGAATCAAATGCTAAGGGGCGCAGTCTATTAGAGGCTTTTGCGCAGCTGGGCATGGTTTTGGCTAACGAAGGTGCCGTAAACACCTTTCAGAAAGGGGGGTCAGACTCTGTTGTAGACCTAACCTTTATCAGCCCTGCGCTGGCGCATGGTATGTCCTGATGCGTCAGCAAACGCTACACTCACAGCGATCACCAGGCAATCTTCTTTGAGATATGTGTCGAGCCACAGGGCAAAAAGCTATCATGCCCAAAACCGAAAAAGGTTTCAGGCTGGTTTGCAGAATCTTTGGATGAGCAGAGCTTCTTAGAGGTGTGGTTAGATCAACCTGATATAGCAGGCACCTCTACGGAAAGAGCCGTCCATCTGGCTCAATGCATCGCCAAAGCATGTGACGCGTCTATGCCTAGGAGGTGTTCATTCCCCAGTAGAAGACCAAACTACTGGTGGAATGATGAACTGACCGGTCTTCGATCAGCCTGCCACCGAGCCAGAAGAGCGGCTCAGAGGGCGGTAGGTAGAGTTGGTCAGGGGCAGAAAGAGTGCGCCTATAAGGCAGCCCGCAAAACCCTAAGCTCGCCATCCAGCGAAGCAAGACAAAATGCTTTAAGGAGCTCTGCTCAGAAGCGGACATCAACCCGTGGGGGAGTGCTTATAGAATAGTGATGGGACGATTCCGCAGATCACGTGTCCCACCCTCTTACTGAAAATCATCCAGGGGTTATTCCCCCAGCATGAGGAGAGCACCGACATATTCCAACCACCTCTGAATGTGACGGCAATTCCTCCAGTCACCAGAGACGAGCTGCTGGAGATCTGCGGCAGAATAGGAGACAATAAAGCGCCGGGCCTGGACGGAGTGCCGAATAAGGCCCTTAAGCTTGCCGTGAAATCCAGGCCGGACATGTTCGCTGAGCTGTTCGAAGCGTGCATGTCCAAAAGAATATATCCGGCGGCTTGGAAGCGACAGAAGTTGGTACTTCTGCCTAAGCCTGGTAAGCCTCCAGGTGAACCATCGTCATACCGACCCATATGACTTTTGGACACGGTGGGCAAAATTTTAGAGCGGGTAATCTATAATAGATTACTCCCGGTTGTTGACGGTCAAGGCGGCCTTGCAGATCGGCAGTATGGGTTCCGAAAAGCCAGATCAACCATTGATGCCATCAAATTGGTTACTGGCTTGGCCGAAGATGCAATTCACGGCAAGGGTAGTACCAGCAAATATTGCGTGGTAGTAACCCTGGACGTGAAAAATGCATTCAGTTCGGTCAATTGGAATCTAATATGCAAATCCCTAGCGAAGATTGGTATTCCCGCCTATCTCGCTGCTATCGTCAATAGTTACTTAACTGAAAGGAGGCTATGGTATGATACTGATGACGGACCGCAGGAGTACGTTGTTTCCGCCGGTGTCCCACAGGGCTCCGTATTGGGCCCACTACTGTGGAACATCATGTACAACGATGTACTTAATCTTCCCCTTCCGGAGGAAGCCACAGTGGTGGGTTACGCTGACGACATAGCACTGGTTGTTGTCGCAAAGCATCTTGAAGATGCTGAGTTATGCTCAAGCGAGGCAATCAGTGCTGTCAAATGCTGGTTGGAGAGCTCTGGTTTGACGCTTGCGGAGGAAAAAACAGAAGCGGTCCTCATCACGAAGCGCCGGAAGAGAAATTACGCCTGTGTTAGAATCGGGAATCATATCATCACTTCCAAGCCGACCATCAGATACTTGGGGGTGGTGATAGACAGGAAGCTCAGCTATAAGCAACCCTTACAGTATGTTTGTGATAAATCATCCATGCTAGTATGGCCCTGGCGAGGATGATGCCGAACGTGGGAGGGCCACGGCATACCTCTAGGTTGCTTATAGCCAAGGTGGTGACCTCGATCATGCTCTATGCGACCCCAGTTTGGAGGGAGGCGTTGTGGGTGTCAGGGAATGCTACCAAACTGAGTTCAGTCTACAGGAGGACAGCCCTGAGGGTATGCTCTGCCTTCAGGACTGTCTCAGATGATGCAGCATTCGTCATCTCTGGAATGATGTCGATTGACATTTTGGCAGATGAGATGGCGAATATATACAATGCAAAGCCAACCTCTTCCTCATCGCGGACGAAGAACGCTGAGAGGGAGAGATCCATAAATAGATGGCAAGAGCGGTGGGAACGCTCGGGAAAGGGTCGGTGGACTCACAGGCTCATTCCTGCCATCAAGGAGTGGTTGGAGATACGACACGGTGAGATTAATTATAATCTCACCCAGTTTCTCACGGGATACGAAGGATATCTCCAATACCTTCACAGGTTTAAATTGGATACCTCACCCGATTGTCCAAATTGCAATGGAGTCCCAGAGGACCCAGAGCATATATTCTTCCACTGTCCGAGATTTGTGGAAGTAAGGAGGAATCTAGTAGAGACTCTAGGAGAGGTGCTGGTACCAGAAAATCTGGTACCGAAAATGCTAGCACATCAAGAGAATTGGGATGCGGTCAACTCCATGATCGCATCTATTCAAGATAAATTCCGAAAGGCAGAGGAAAGGAGAAAAGCGCGGTCACGTGCGCCGTGTATAGAAGAAAGGTGACAAAGCTAGAGTGAGCAGACTCCGCCCCGTGATATAATACCTTATGGTGGTTCCGCGGGGCAGGGAGGGAGTCGGGGGTGGTTTTAGTGGGTAAAAATCCCACACGCTGGTGTGTCCAGACCAGTGTCTTTTTTAAGATTTCCACCTCCTCAACAAAAAAAAAAAAAAACCAAAGACAGATAGACAGACAGACAGACGGACAGACAGACAGACGGACCGCCAGACAGACGGACAGACAGACAGTAAACCGATTTTAATAAAACACAAAACCTTAAAACCGATTTTAATAAGGTTTTGTGTTTACACAAATGGAATGGAATTTTAATATTTCACTGGAATTTCAACTATTCTCGTTAATTATGACGTCAGCATCTTATTTGTATGGCTTAGGATGCTGGTTATTAGCACGAAATCGATAAGTTTGAACTGCTATAACTTTCCCACTAATAGTTGGCTTTTCACCAAACCTGGCATGTGTATGCACGAGGCTGTCCTCTATGTCTGTGCAAAATTTAGTACCCTTAGGATGAACTTAGGGCGAGTTTTTAGTCAATTTCTAAAAGTTGATAATATACTATTAGTAAATTTTTTGAGCAGATCCCGGAATGGGACATCTTTCGAAGATCAGATTTCACATAAGTGTTTTACACAAAACCTTAAAAAGGACTGCAGATAAATAGATCCTTCATAAATGCGACTTTAATATTCCACGCGAATGTAAATTATTCCGGGGAATTATGACGTCAGCATCTGATTTGCATGGCTTTGGAAGCGGCAAATTCGCGCGAAATTGCTAAGTTTGAACTGCTATAACTTTGGCGTTAATTGCCAGATTTCCACGAAATTTAGCGCGCATATACGAAATATTGTGCTCTATGCTGGTACAAAATTTGGAAGTCCTAGGATAAATTTAAGGGGGGTTTTCAGTAAATTTCTAAAAAGTAGTAATATACTATTAGTAAGTTTATTTGAGCAGATATCGGAATGGGACATATTTTGAGGCCTAGACTTCAACTAGGCGCACGACGCTGATGTTTTTTCGGATTTTTGGTGTGGGTAGTTTCCGAAAATGAGACCTGTCTCACTTCAAATGCGTACATTTTGACTCCTTACTCACGCACTTTGCAATTTATGCCAAAACTAATGTCAGTTTCGGAAAGCAGAAATTGAGACCTTTGATGTGATACCCTACACAACTATATCCGGTAAAAAAAATTTTTGAATCCCCCATTTGAATGTATGGGGAGCCCCCTTTTAAACTCCACCTGAATTTATGCCACTCGCTGTGTGCGTAGGATTTCATAGTTCCCATCTGTCCACCAAATTTCGTTTGGATCGGTTAAGCCGTTTTGGAGAAAAATGCGTGTGACCGACAGAGAGACAGACGGACAGACATTGAATCGATTTTAATAAGGTTTTGTTTTACACAAGGCCTTAAAAAGGGCTAGGGAGAATTAGATTCTTCTTGAATGGAATTTTAATATTTCACTCGAATTTCAATTATTCTCATTAATTATGACATCAGCATCTTATTTGTATGGCTTAGGATGCTGTTAATTAGCACGAAATTGATAAGTTTGAACTGCTATAACTTTGCCAATAATAGTTGGATTTTCATGAAACGTGACTGTCGTCTATGCCGGTGCAAAATTTGTACACCTAGGATGAACTTAAGGCGAGTTTTTTAGTCAATTTCTAAAAATTGATAATATACTATTAGTAAATTTTTTGAGCAGATACCGGAACGGGACATCTCTCGAAGATTAGATTTCACATAAGTGTTTTACACAAAATCTTAAAAAGTGCTGCAGATATGTAGATTCTTCATAAATGCGACTTTAATATTTCACGCGAATGTCAATTATTCCGACAGACATTGAATCGATTTTAATAAGGTTTTGTTTTACACAAATAAAACAAGTCGGAATACCGGAAGCTCGCGCTTCGGGTATAAAGGTTTTGTGTTCATCTTATGTAAGAGACGCACATTTTTCTGTCCGTATATAGTTACAAATCCAACATAATCCTTCATATTTTTCCAAACTACGAGACATACGTACATATTAGAGCCATAGATATCACGCTCACCCTAAACAAACAAACTGCCTATTTCCGAATACTGTACATATATATGCACGTATGTAAATTGATCGTACCCATATTTCCGATTTACGTCTTATATCTAACTGAATTAGGCACTACCCGCGAAGTTCATTAGCACGCATATATTATATACCTACATACACACATGTCTGGTTGACAAATAACTAAAAAACTAAAACAAAATAATTGTCTGCGACCCAATTCATAAGAATTCATTTCGTTGTGGTATTGACGAATTGATATGTGATGATGACGTCATGCGGGTTGTAGAGTGCACGAAATTCACAAAAAATTGTAAAGTTTCACCCCCTATAACTTTGTTAATAATAGTTGGATTTTATTCAAACTTGACCAAACTGTGCATTATATTCTTCATTATACACATGCCAAATTTTGTACTTCTGGGATGAACATAAGGGGGCGTGCCGGGTAAATTTCTAAAATGTGGAAATATACTATTATTAACTTTATTTGTGCAGATATCGGAACCGGATATATTTTGAGGCCTAGATTTCGTAGAGATGCACCACTGTGATTTTTTTCAGATTTTTCGGTTGTATAGGTTCTGAGAACGAGACCTGTTACACTTTTTGTGGGTCATATTTTGAACCCTCACTCCCCTATGTTTCATCTAATATCAAATATTGAACCAGATTCGAAAAGTACTAATTGAGACCTTTCATTTGATACCCTACATGGCTACATTCTGTGAAAAAAAAATTTGCACCCTCCATTCACATGTGCGGGGAGCCCCCCTTAAACTTAACACAAGATGGCGCCACTTACTGCATGTAAAGGGATCACCAGATTACATACTCTCACCAATTTTCGTGACAATCGGTCTAGTCGTTTCCGAATAAATCGGGTGTGACAGACAGACAGACAGACAGACAGACAGACAGACAGACAGACAGACGGACAGACAGACACCGTCTCGATTCTAATAAGGTTTTGTTTCACACAAAACCTTAAAAAGGGCTAGGGAGAATTAGATTCTTCTTGAAAGAAATTTTAATATTTCACTCGAATTTCAATTATTCTCGTTAATTATGACATCACCATCTTATTTGTATGGCTTAGGATGCTGTTAATTAGCAGGAAATTGATAAGTTTGAACTGTTATAATTTTCCCAATAATAGTTGGATTTTCATGAAACGTGACTGTCCTCTATGCCGGTGCAAAATTTGGTACACCTAGGATGAACTTAAGGGGAGTTTAGTAGTGTTGGTAAATTTTTTGAGCAGATACCGGAATGGGACATCTCTCGAAGATTAGATTTCACATAAGTGTTTTACACAAAATCTTAAAAAGTGCAGATAAGTAGATTCTTCATAAATGCGACTTTAATATTTCACGCGAATGTCAATTATTCCGGGTAATTATGACGTCAGCATCGGATTTGCATGGCTTTGGAAGCGGTAAATTCGCGCGAAATTGTTAAGTTTGAACTGCTATAACTTTGGCCTTAATTGCCAGATTTCCACGAAATTTTGCACTTATATATGGAATATTGTCCTCAATGCTGGTCCAAAATTTGGAAGTCCTAGGATGAATTTAAGGGGGGTTTTTCAGTAAATTTCTAAAAAAATAGTAATATACTATTAGTAAGTTTATTTGAGCAGATATTGGAATGGGACATTTTTTGGGGCCTAGATTTCATCTAGGTGCACCACTCCGATTTTTTCCGGATTTTTAGGGTGGGTAGCTTCTGAAAATGAGTCCTGTTTCACTTCTAGTGCGTACATTTTGACTCATTGCTCACGTACTTTGAAATTTATGCCAAAACTAATACCAGTTTCGGAAAGTACGAATCAAGGCCTATGATTTGATACCATATGCGACTATATCCGGTGAAAAAAATTTTTGAATCCCCCCTTTACATGTATGGGGAGCGTCCCCTTTAAACTTGCACCTAAACTTATGCCACTCGCTGTATGTGTGGGATTTCGATAGTTCTCATCTGTCCACCAAATTTCATTCGGATCGGTTTAGCGGTTTTGGAGAAAAATGCGTGTGACAGACAGACAGACAGACAAACAAACAGACAGACAGATATTGAATCGATTTTAATAAGGTTTTGTTTTACACAAAACCTTAAAAATATAAACAAAATCTATAGTGTATCGGAGAATCTTCTAACAACCTTTCAATTTGTAAGCAGAGTATTTTATTGGACATAACTAATTCATCGTGTGTACCTAATATTTTACTGAAGCTTAGATTCCATTTGTAATAAGATAAGCAGCCAACACATACCAACCAGTCGAACAAATCGCTCCATATATGATCATTGTGAACGATTTCAATGAGACAATCAACATCGAAGGCGCAGCTCAGAAGCTAAAGGGAACATTCGTAATCAAATTCAATAACGCAACAATCGAAGTCAATTAGCCAAACATTGATCTGACGATAAGTCACGAGCTTCGAAGCCCTTCCTGCCATCCTACAACCAACACCAAGGGAAAAGCAGTATCAAGAGTTATTATTCCTCGAAATGATGAAAGAGGTAAATATTAACAACACGAAACAGAACGAATTATTGCGGGTTGAAAAGGAAAATGAGAATTGGATCAGCTATGGGCTCATAACTACATTATTTGTCATCCTGTTCATCATAGTCCTCTTAAAAATATGTTTTCAACCAAACATCATATACGAAATTAATGCACCTGCAAAGGACGAGCAAACTACCACACATCGTTTGGCTGCCACCATATAGTGGCAGCCCCCTGATTTTTTCCAGATTTTTCGGTTTTGAAGTTCCTGAGAATGGGTTCTTTAAAAAAATGACCGACTATGAACCCCCCGCACTCCCTATCTTTTTACCAAAAGTCATAATTAAGACCGGCTTTAAAAAGTACTAACCGAGACCTTTAATTTGATACCCCACATGACTATATTTGATGAAAAAAAAATTTACACCCCCCTTTTGCATGTATTCATCGTAAAAGGATGTAACTCACTATATGCGTAAGCGTTCACAGTTCCCACCGTTCTACCAAATTTGGTGTCAATCACTATAACCGTCTCCGAGAAAAAAGCGTGTGACGGACAGGCAGACAGACAGACAGACAGACAGTAAACCAATTTTAATAAGGCTTTGTGTTTACACAAAACTTTTTATTACGTCAATAATTTCCCTAAGACTAAAAACTTATTTCAATTCTAGCTTATATTTATATAATTGAGTTGAACAAAGGGCGCAAATTGCTGAGTTTGTAAAGTGTCATCTTTTGTAACTCGATATCGCCCAATGTTCGTTTGAGTCGTTTATATTCAAATGTCGCTCATCTCTTGTGGATAGATTCTAGCTTTTTTTAGAATGACAATGTTCACATTATTTCGTTTCGTGTAAACACAAAACCTTATTAAAATCGGTTTACTGTCTGTCTGTCTGTCCGTCACACGCATTTTCTCGGAGATGGTTGAAGCGATTGGCACCAAATTTGGTGCAAAGGTGGGAACTGTGAACGCCCACGCATAAAGTGAGTTACATCCTTTCACGTAGAATTTAAGGGGGGCCCCATACATGTAAAAGGGGGGTGTACATTTTTTTTTCATCAAAAATAGTCGTGTGGGGTATCAAATGAAAGGTCTCGGTTAGTAACTTTCGAAACCGGTCTTAGTTTTGTCATTTGTTGAAAAGTGCGGGGGGTTGAGAGTGATAATTTTTTCAACGAACCCATTCTCAGAAACTACCCATCGAAAAATCTGAAAAAAATCAGCGGGCTGCCACTATATAGTGCCTAGGTTCCGAAATACCCTTCATATCGATACCTATTCAAATAAAGTTAATAATAGTACTATTACTATAATTTTTAGTAATTGACAGGGAAACCCCCCTTAAGTTCACCCTAGAATGACAAAATTTTGCAGCAATATAGGCTCCAGCATAGGGCATGATCCGGCCAAATTTGGTGAAAATCACACTATTACTAACAAGACAATGAACGTCAATATTACTTGAAAGTGGAAATTTTCACATAATATATGCATATTTTCGTGATACAAGCTAATGGGACAAATGCACACTCAAATCTCTTCATAAAAAATACCCAAAACCTTTCATACCAGAAGCGTCTACGGATTCAAGATTTAAATAATTCTGTAGTTTTTCTAACGTATAGTTGTTGTTATTTCCTAGGGAATCGAGTTGGAAATTGTTTTGGTTTTGTTCTTAATAACTATTAATGTCCAACTGATTGCCTCTTATGTGGGTTGGTATCAGGATTGTGTCGTAAAAATGTTGACTTTTTTGGTTCATCTTTTAACAGAGTCGTACCGTTGTTCTAAATATTTGTTTATGAAGAAGGTGCTGGATACATTTACTTTATTATTATTTTCTATTATGAGATTTAGATAAAACTTTATTATATTATAATTGAGCCAGTGTTGATTATCTACGGTTTTTAGATCATTTTCGTAAACGGAAATACCGTATTTCTCTGCTGGGTATTTTGTAAGGTCTTTCTTTATTAATTCTTTTGTATCACTTTCTTTATTTTTATAGTATTTATTTATTTAGTATATCACTCATCGGGTGATTTGGGTGGCTTTTTCTGTAGCTGTACCATTCAGGGATATGCCGGATTTGAGTACCGCGGAAAATGTGTCCTCCTCGAACGCTTTCACTGTCCAGCCGAGCATATCACCCGGCATTCTGTGAAAACTCTTTTTCGAGCTCGATCCTCGATCGATCTATGCAGATCGTCCTGGTGATCGCTGTGAGTACAGTCCTCGCTGACATACCAAGCGAATCTACTGGCTAAAGTGGCACTCACTATCCATTATTTCCTCGAAGGGCTTTTTCTCCACAGATCCATAGCCTTACTTGGCCCGTTTGGTGTTTGACCCAAACGCTACCACCGTGGTTTCGATTGTTTGCGCGAGTAGATCTTGCGCCGCCTCGCAGTGCTTGAGGTAGATTTGTATCAACCTCATCTGCGATTTGTGCTAAGGGCTCTCCTGTATTCCCGGCATCTGCTGCTGCCTGCAATGTGCCGATGATCCACACCCTCCTTTCTTTTGCACAGTAGGCAATTTGGGTCAGCTCCGCTGTCCTTGCTGATATGGCCTTCCACTCCACATCTCCTGAATTGGTTTGGCCTGTCATTTAGACTAGTGCATGCCTTCGCAATGTGACCGAAGCCAAGGCATCTAAAGCACCGTTATAACGCCTAAGGCGATAGATAACCCAGCCTATTCTCACTCTCCCTGCTGCTAACAGTTTGAGTGCGTTCTCCACTGGTAGGCTGATGATGGCAGTTTGTGTTCCCCCATAGGCTTTCCTTAGCGTTTTCACCACTGACTCTTGGAGTCCGACAAGATCGAACTGTTTCTCCAACGCTTCGCAAACCTCCTCCTTCGTCGTGATTTCATCTATGTCTTTGCAGATTATAGTGATCTCCGGTCAGCTAGCTCTTATGTGGGCTTCCTGCCCTAAAGTCTTTCCGATTTGGCTTAAGAATTTGTCCGCGGTTACATCCTTGGATTTCTTAAGCTCCACCATAAGATCTCCCTTCTGGGACCGTATAGTGCGGCTGATGTTGTCTCTCAAATTGGTGAGTTCGGGATCTGCCTTCACTTTCCCAAGGATTTCGGTGTATGACCCTTCGCCTCGTTTGGAAATGAAAATTACCTCCGGTCATATCTTCCTCCGATCATTTCTTTTCCGCCTTTCAAGGTCCGATCTCTTTTCTCGAGGTGGAGCAGCGGCGGGTGTCTCCTTCTAAAATTTTCCACCCCCGCGTATGCATAAAAAAATATATATATATATACATATACATATATATACCTTTTTTTTGTGCATATACGAAGGTGGAAAATCTTAGGAAGATACAGTCCGCCGCCCGAACGCCGGAACTAAAACGGGCGCGTGTGGGATTTACACCGACTAGAAACCACCCCCCGTATCTCCAGCCTCAGCCCCGCGGGACCAACATTAAGGTATCACTTCGCGGGGAAGGTTTGCTCTTAGGCACTCATCCTTCTCCTATTTGCAGCTTTCCTTCTTCTTTGTTCCTTCAGCAACTCCTCCTGCATTTTGATGATTGCGGAGCCAACCGAAAGCCACTCCTCCTCGGACTCCAGCATCTCAGTAACCAAGCTCTCCGGGGTCCCGCTCCTGATATATATATATATATATGTATATATATATATATTTTTTTTTTTTTCTTTTTTGTGCGTACACGGAGGTGGAAAATCTTAGAAAGACACGTCCGCCGCAGCTCCGCCGCCCGAACGGCGGAACAACAGCGGGCGCGTGTAGGATTCACACCCACTAAAAAACCACCCCCGGTCTCTCCAGCCCCAGCCCCGCGGGACCACCATTGAGGTATTACTTCGCGGGGTGGGTTTGCTCTTAGGCACTCATCCTTCTCCTATTTGCAGCTTTCCTCCTTCTTTGTTCTTTCAGCAACTCCTCCTGCATTTGGATGATTGCGGAGCTAACCGCAAGCCACTTCTCCTCGGACTCCAGCATCTCAGTAACTAAGCTCTCCGGGGTCCCGCTCCTGCCCAGCACCTGGTTTAAGCTCCTTCTCTCCATCGCAAATCGTGGGCAGTGAAACATCACATGCTCTGGATCCTCCGGTATGCCATCGCATCTGGGACAGTTCGGAAAATCATCCAACCCAAAGCGGTGCAGATACTGCCTGTAGCAACCACCGTGTCCCGTGGGGAACTGGGTAATGTGGTAGTTGGTATTCCCCATGTTTTCGCTCAAGCCACACCCTAATGTTGGGAATGAGCCTGTGCGTCCACCGACCTTTCGCAGACTCGTCCCATCTGCGTTGCCAGAGATCAAGCGACTCTGACCTTGCCGCATTTCTACGCTGTGCATGCCCCTCCATATGTCTTGCATTGTACAGGACACTCATTTCTTTGGCCAGAATGTTAACCGGGATCATGCCTGCCACCACCAATACTGCCTCATCTGATGTGGTTCTAAAAGCACTGCAAACCCTCAAAGCCATCCGCCGGTAGACCGAGTTCACCTGCTTCCGTCTCTGAGAGTTTGCAAGCGCCTCCGCCCACACAGGCGACGAGTAGAGCAGGATGCAGCGCACCACTCCGGCTAGCACCAACCTCCGGCAATGTTTCGGCCCACCAATATTTGGCAACATTTTTGCAAGTGCCGTGGTGGCACTGGCCTGCCTTTTGGCATGCATACTCTAGGTGCTTCCCTAAAACTCAATTTGGTGTCAATTATTACCCCCACCGTATTTGATAGCCGGCTTTGATACGACCGTATGTCCACCGACCTCCACTTTTACAGTATTATTTTTCCTGCGTTTCGTTATCAAGACCGCTTCCGTTTTCGCGTCCGCCAAGGTCAGCCCAGCCCTTTTCTAGCCAGGACTTTACCGCTCTCACTGTTTCCGTTGCGTAAACCTCCACATCTTCTGGGTGTTTTGCTGCAACAACCACAGCTAGGTCATCATGCAAAGCCGACAATCGTAGTCCCCTCTGGGACGGGAAGAGCAAGCACCCCATTATACATGATATTCCACAACAGGGGACCAAGTACCGATCCCTGTGGTACCCCGGCTGTGACAATGTACTCTTTGGGGCCCTCATCCGTCCCAGTACCAGAGAGTCCTCTCTGAGAGGTAGTTTTCCACCAAATTCGCTAAGTATCCGGGGACACCTATGTCAGCCAACGCCCCTTTAATTCTATTCCAGTTGAATGCGTTTTTGACATCCAACGCCACCACGGCACAGCAGCCGCCAGAAATCAGTGCACCTTTTGCCAGGTTTACCACCATGCCAATTGCGTCCACCGTAGAGTGGGCGCGTCGGAAACCAAACTGGCGTTCCGACAGACCATTGCTGGCTTCGACGATGGGCAGGAGTCTGTTGTAGATGACTCTCTCCATCATCTTCCCCATTGTATCCAACATGCAGATAGGACGATACGACGCTGGGTTTCCAGGTTGCTTGCCAGGCTTCGGAAGCAACACCAACTTTTGCTTTTTCCACTGGGCAGGGAATATTCCTTCTTTTAGGCACGCCTCGAAGGTGTTGGCGAAAAGGTCGGGCCTAGTCTTCACTGCCAGTTTCAAAGCTCGGTTGGGGATGCCATCCAAACCTGGGGCCTTGTTGTCACCGAACCTACCACATATTTCCCGCAGCTCCTCCACAGTTACAGGCGGTATTATGCCGTCATTTGGCTGGACAAAAACTTGCCTTCCCCTATTTTCGTGGTGAGGGAACAGAGTGGTAACAATCTGTTTCAGGAGGCGCGGACAGGTCACCTGGGGTGATTTCCTGCAGCCTTTTCATCACCACTCTGTAAGCCTCGCCCCAAGGGTTTATGTCGGCATGGTCGCACAGCTGTTTAAAGCAGTTCTTTTTGCTCCTCCGAATGGCTTCCTTTAGGCGGCCACGCAATTGCTTGTGTGCCTCCTCTCGACCGTCGCCACCGGGTTTTCCCCTGAGTCCTCTGGTAAAGCCTCCTTGCCCGAAAACATGCGGCTCGCAAACTTGCGATTTCATTGTTCCACCAGTAGTTGGGTTGCCTACTGGGGAGCAATCGCCTTCTGGGCATAGTTAGCATTGCATGCTTCCGTCACCCATCGAGTGATCTGGGTGGACTTTCTCTCCAGCCGTACCATTCAGGGATATGTCGGATTTGAGCACCGCGGAAAACGTGTCCCCCTCGAACTGCTTTCACTGTCCAGCCAAGCATACCACCCGGCATTTTGCGAAAACTCTTTTTCGAGCTCGAATCCGCCCTTGATCTCTATGCAGATTGCCTGGTGGTCGCTGTGAGTATAGTCCTCACTGACATGCCAAGCGATTCTACTGGCTAAAGTGGCACTCACGTATGTCAGGTCCACTATAGACCCCAAGCCCCTTGCCCGGAAAGTGTACGAAGACCCAACATTCGCCAGTACCACGTCCAGCTCCGCGAATGCTTCGAGGAGAACACGTCCCCTGACATTAGTTATCCGGCTGCCCCATTCAAGAGCCCACGCATTGAAATCGGCTCCTATTATGATCGGCCAACGCCCTCTTGCATCCAAAACAAGAGCAGCAAGCATCCGCTCATACTCGACGAGTGTAGCGCTGGGTGGAGCATAGCAGCTGTAGATGTGGATGCCCTTCACCTTCGCTCTGATGAAGCCCTCCTCCGAGTGCTCCATTATTTCCTGGAAGGCTTGTTCTCCACAAGTCCACAGCGCTGCTTGGCCCGTTTGGTCTTTGACCCAAACGCTACCACCGCGGATTTCGGTATGGTTCACTTAGTATGGCCACATCGATGTTTTTCTCGCGGATGGTTTGCGCGAGTAGATCCTGCGCCGCCTCGCAGTGGTTGCAGGTTGATTTGTATCAACCTCATCTGCGATTTGTGCTAAGGGCTCTCCTGTATTTCCGGGCACCTGCTGCTGCCTGCAATGTGCCGATGGTCCACACCCTCCTTTCCTTTGCACAGTAGACAATTAGGGTCAGCTCCGCAGTCCTTGCTGATGTGGCCCTTCCACTCCGCATCTCCTGCATTGCTTTGACTTGTCATTTGGGTTAGTGCATGACTTCGCAATGTGACCAAAGCCAAGGCATCTAAAGCGCCGTTTTAACGCCACCTGTTCCCTAAGGCGACACATAACCCAGCCTATTCTCACTCTCCCTGCTGCTAACAGTTTGAGTGCGTTCTCCACTGGTAGGCTGATGATGGCGGTTTGTGTTCCCCCATAGGCTTTCCTTAGGAGTTTTCACCGCTGACTCTTGTAGTCCGGCAAGATCGAACTGTTTCTCCAACGCTTCGCGAACCTCCTCCTTCGTCGTGATTTCATCTATATCTTTGCAGATTATAGTGATCTCCGGCCTGCTAGCTCTTACTGTCAGGCTTCCTGTCCCTAAAGTCTTCCCGATTTGGCTTAAGAATTTGTCCGCGGTTACATCCTTGGATTTCTTAAGTTCCAACATAAGATCTCCCTTCTGCGACCGTCTAATACGGCTGGACGTTGTCTCCCAAATTGGTGAGTTCGGAGTCTGCCTTCACTTTCCTGAGTAATGTCGGCGTATGACCCTTCGCCTCGTTTGGAAATGAAAATCACCTTCGGTCTAATCTTCCTCCGATAGTTTCTTTTTCCGCGGTTCTACCTTCCTCCAAGCATCCGCATCCGCCTTTGAAGGTTCGATCCCTTTTCTCGAGGTAGCCACTGCAGTACTTTCACTGGTAGCTTCAGGACAGTAATTTCTCATGAACTTCCGCCTTTTTGGGAGTTGAGTCCTTTCTTCTTTTCGGGGTTTGCTGGCCTGTTGAGTCATTCAGCTTCTCGCGCAGCCTCTTCCCCGGTTTCTCCCCTTTTGTGTTTTGAACCGACGTTACTTGAGTTGCCTGGTTCACTTTTCCAATCGGCGACTTCCCTACTCGTTCATCCTGGGCCTTGCCGTACGTCAAACGGATGCCTCTTATCATGGCCCTTATATTTTGGTGAATGTTCCTGCGCTCCTTTATGAACTCACACAGCTCCATGATCTTTTTACCGAGGGCAGTAAAGGCAGCTCCAGACTGATCATTGTCCCAAAACATCGCTCAGGGTGAATCGGCGTCAGCGATTCTTCCTCATCGAAGACTCCCGCTATACGCTTCCCACTGGGGGTAGCGATCGTGGGGGCTTGTGCCCGTGTGGGAGGGGATCTGCGAAAAATTGAGCTCCTTCTGAACGGAATCCATCACTGGAGTCAGTTCAAGTTCCTCCCGTACGCTTGTAACATTAGATGCCACAGTAGCCAAGGTTCCCACTACTGAGGCACTGCGGTCGTTGGATATCGACGGCCGGGAGCCCGCTTGCTCACCCCTAAAAACCGCCGGCACTGGGTTTCCGAAGCCCTGCACCGTGACTTCATTCTTCTTCTGCTCCTCCTATGTTTGGTTTTATTTCTAGGTATCCTTCCCATAGCCAATTTTTATCCACGGGTGGGCGTTTACTTCCCACCTACCCGGCCTGCGCATAAACATGCCCATACACGCACATCTCCGGATGCGTGCATGTGCATGGCCATGACACATTCGCCGAGCATTCCCTTATCCGCACGAAGGGACGCGCATGATGGGAGATTTGGCAACTCCACACAGGGTATATATATATATATATATATATATATATATATATATGTATGTATATATATATATATCCTGTGTGGAGTTGCCAAATCTCCCATCAGGCGCGTGCCTTCGTGCAGATAAGGGAATGCTCCGCGAATGTGTCATGGCCATGTACATGCACACATCCGGAGATGTGCGTCTGTGAGCATGCTTATGCGCAGGCCGGGTAAGGTGGGAAGTAAACGCCCACCCGTGGATAAAAATTGGCTATAGGAAGGACACCCAGAAATTAAACTAAATATGGTAGAGGAAGAATAGTAGTTTTTTAACGGTGCAGGGCTTCGGAAATCCAGTGCTGGCGGTTTTCGGGAGTGAGGAAGCGGGCTCCCGGCCGTCGATATCCAACTGACCGCAGTGCCTCAGTAGTGGGAAACTTGGCTACTGTAGCATCTAATGCTACCTAGAGATAGGGAGTCCACACCGGATCCTTTTAGTGGGGGTTCGAAGCTTGGGAGATCACCACCGAGAACAATGGTTCTTTTTGGTAGTCGAGATTCGTCGCAGGACTCTGAAAGAAACATGAATAGTCCCTTAATCGAGATCATTCCTTGTGGCGCTAAGGCGCGAAAGCAAACGGTAACATACTGGGAATGGCGTTCGTTACACTTGGGGAACGAATAAATGAACTCTGCGAGTTCATCAAGGAGAGGCGGAATATCCACCAAAATATTCGAGCCTTGATAAGAGGCATTAAATTGTCTTATATGAAGGCACTCGAATAAAAGAATTCCCAAGCGTCAGGTGGCAAGGTCACAAGAGAAACGCAGGTGACGCCTCCCCATGATAAGGTAGGCGGGAAAACAGGAAAACGGGCTAGAGACGGTACCAGCGAGCCTCTTCGACCTCCCGAAGAAAAAAAAAGCCTTTTCACCAAAGAAGGCGGAGCCGGCGAGAGTACCCTGCGAAAGTCGGTAATCTCACGATTGCAGCCACAACACCTACAAAAGTGGAAGAAACCAACGTCCGAAGGCCCGAACAATGGACTAAGGTGAGCAACAAGAGGAAAAAGGACAAAAAGAAGCTCCGCCGGGAATTAATAATATTTCCAAGAAGGGAAATATGTCCTATGCCGACATCCTCCGAAAGGTGAGGTCAGACCCGTAATTGAAGGATTTGGGGGATAGTGTGAGCCAGTATTAGGCGAACACAGAGAAGGGGATCTGATGCTGGAGTTAACTAGATCCGCCGACAAGTCGGCCGATAACTTCCGCGGGAGGGTGGAAAGTGTACTAGGAGAGGAAGCTGAGGTAAGAGCTCGGAAACAGAAGATAGTGGTTGAATGCAAGGACCTAGATGAGGTCACCTTACGGAAGGTCATCGGTGCGATACAAATCAATCACTGTGAGGCAGCTCAGGACTTACTCTCGCAAACCATTTGAGAATCGAATGTGGATGTCGCGGTTATTTGCGAGCCGTATAGAAACCACGGCGGTGGGACTTGGGCGGTGGATGCTTCTGGCAACGCCGCAATCTGGGCGTGCGGAAGACAGGCCATTCAGGAAGTCCGGAAGGCGGGCGGCTCTATAAGGACGAAGGTCAACGGTGTCCATATTTACAGCTGCTACGCTCCTCCTAGTGCAACCTTAGCACAATATGAGGAGATGTTAGACAGTGTGGTGTCGGACGCTAGAGACCGCAGCCCTAAGATCATTGCAGGTGATTTCAACGCGTGGGCCCTGGAGTGGGAAAGCCGACCGACGAACACCAGAGGTCAAATTCTGTTGCAGTCATTTGCGGAGCTGGACATCGTACTGGCCAACGTTGGATGCGTGCCCACCTTCCGAGGAAGAGGGTCGGATTCGAACGTTGACCTGACATTTGTTAGGACTTCACTGGTGAGGGAGATGGCTTGGCAAGTGAGTGAGCACTTACACCCACAAGTGACCACCGAGGCCATCTTCCTCCGGCATTGGCAACCGGGGAACCAGTCAACGACTGCCCTGGAGGTGGAAAGGCTAAGGTGGTTGGCTGGTCTATCGGAGCTTTCGACGAGGAGACTATTCCTGGCCGCATTGGAGAGAGCCCATAATCCGCATGGAACAGCGGTGGAAAGGGTCACACAGCTGCCTCAACGTGTAACCTGAAGCATGCGACGCTACGATGCCACGACGACGTTTGCACCGCGGCAATAGGCCAAACTACTGGTAGAAAAAGGAGATCGCTGCCTTGAGGTCCTCTTGTCCTCCGAGCGAGGAGACTTTCCCACAGGGCAAGGGGAAGGTCAGAGCACCAGGAGCGTGAGGAGGAATACAGGGATCTGCGAAGCAACCTTAAGAAGGCCATTCGAAGAAGCAAGCAGGGAATACTACCAGAAGCTCTGTATGGGACTGATGCGAATCCGTGGGGTACAGCCAACCAAGTTGTAATGAAGAAGATCCGTCCGCGAAAATCGCCTGAAGTGACATGCCACGCTCTTGTTGCAAATAATTACAACTCTTTTTCCCTGATGTTACCGAAGAGGAACTTTGGGAAATCTGCAGACGTACTGGGGATAGCAACGCTCCGGGATTGGACGGAATTCCGAACAAGGCTCTGGAGGTGGCGGTCAAGGCGAGACCAAGGTGGTTTGCAAGCAAATTCAAATCGTGGATGGCGGAAGGAGTGTTTCCCGCCCAGTGGAAGAGGCAGAAGCTGGTGTTGCTACCGAAGCCCCGAAAACCCCCGGCGTGCCCTCTTCATATCGCCCTATTTGTCTCTTAGACACCATGGGGAAGATGTTGGAGAGGGTGATATACAACAGGCTGCTCCCGTTCATTGAGCTTGCGGGTGGTCTTTCAGAGCGGCAATATGGGTTTCGGCGAGCCCGTTTTACGGTCGATGCAGTAGCAAAGGTCGTGAAATTGGCCGGGAAATGCAATGGCCATGGGCAAATGCTGTGCTCTGGTCACGCTGGATGTCAAAAATGCTTTTAACTCAGCCAACTGGGGCTGCATTAAAGCCGCTTTGGCCAACTGGGTGTTCCTAGCTACTTGGCTCGGCTCATCGAGAGTCACCTTTTCGGACAGACTTCTCTGGTACGAGACGGACGACGGGCGCCGAAGGAGTACATTGTGACAGCAGGTGCGCCTCAAGGTTCTGTATTGGGACCACTGCTGTGGAACATAATGTACGACCGAGTGCTTGGCCTTCGCGTGCCAGGAGGAGACGACGCTGTTTGGTTTTACGGACGACCTGGCGGTAGCTGCAATTGCAGAGCATCCCGAGGACGTGGAGCTTTATGCAAATGAATCCTTCATACCATCAAGTCATGGGTACGAATGGCCAAGCTAGACCTGGCGGACGAAAAGACGGAGACAGTCCTCATTACCAACCGTACGAAGAACAACACGGTTACCATCCGGGTTGGTAATCCGTGAGGTCGTCTTAAAATCGGTTGTTAAATACCTGGGGGTGATGATCGATGCCAAGCTGAGTTTCAAGGGACACTTGGATTATGCGGGATAGAAGGCAGCAAATGCCAGGGCATCCCTTGCAAGGATGATGCCTAACGTGGGAGGGCCGAAGTATAATCGCCGGCTACTTATCGCGGGAGTGGTGAGGTCGATCCTGCTATACGCGGCCCCTGTCTGGGCGGGATCATTGAACCACGCTGTCAACCGGAGGAAGATAAGTTCGGCATACTGGCCAATTGCGCTAAGGGTGTGCAGCGCATTTAGGACGGCGTCGACGGAGGCAATGTGTCATCGCAGGAATGATCCCTATAGATCTTCTAGAGAGCGAGGCACACTGGCTCTACGAAAAACGGAAGGCAAATCCAGAGGAGGTGAATGCGCATTTCCGAAAAGGCATCAACAAGGGTGCAGCAGCAGAGGAGGTGAATGCTCATTTCCGAAAAGGCATCAACAACGGTGCGATAACTCCAAGAAGGGTCGATGGACCCATACATTGATCCCGTGTATCGAGAAATGGGTCTACCGAAAGCACGAAGAATAGAATTACCACCTGACACAGTTCCTTTCGGGACACGGTGGCTATAGGAAGTACTTGCATCGCTTCGAGTTGGACGAGTCTCCCAACTGTCCTGAATGCAGTGCTACACCCGAGGACCCGGAGCAAGTAATGTTCCATTGTCCCAGATTTCAGCAGCAGAAAAGGAGGTTGAACAGCATCTTAAGGGCCGACATCGAGCCCTCGAACCTGGTGGAAGAGATGCTGAAGTCGAAGGAAAACTGTATGGCGGTAAATGACGCAGTAGCCGTGGTGCAGACAAAACTCCTGGAGTTGGATCGAGCTCGGAAGGCGGCGCGACGGAGACGTGATATGGACGAGCTTGCATAGCGAACCAGAGCCTCCCTCGCGAAGTAATACTTCCCGGTGGTCCCGCGGGGAAGGGTGGAAGAGTGGGGGGGGGAGTTTAGTGGGTGCGAATCCCACACACTGCTGCAACCTGGCGCAGCAGCGTCTCTCTAAGATTTCCACTTCCATCCGTAAAAAAAAAAAACGAAACGTGCTAACAAATGTCAAATGTGAACGATCGAACCCGACCCTCTTCCTCGAAAGGTGGGCACGCATCCAACGTTGGTCAGCACGACGTCCAGCTCCGCAAATGACTTCAACAGAATTTGACCTCCGGTGTTCGTCGATCGGCTTCCCCACTCTAGGGCCCATGCGCTGAGATCTCCCCGCAATGATCTTGGAGCTGCGATCTCTAGCGTCCAACACCAGACTGTCTAACCACTCCTCATATTGTGCTAAGGTTTCACTAGGAGGAGCGTGGCAGCTGTAAATGTGGACACCGTTGACCTTCGCCCTTATAAAACCGGCTGCGGGGGGGCCATGACTTCCTGAAATGGCCTGTCTTCAGACGCATCCATCGCCCAAGTCGCACCGCCGTGGTTTCTATACGGCTCGCAAATAACCGCGACATCGACATTCGACTCTCGAATGGTTTGCGTGAGGAGGTCCTGAGCTGCCTCACAGTGATTGAGATTGATTTGTATCAATCTCATTTGCCTGTGCGGTTCAGCTCCCTCCTATATACCGGACATCTGCTGCTTCATGCAACATGCCGGTCATCCACGCCCTCTTTCCCACTACATAGCGTATACCGTGGATCTCCGGTGCAATCTTTGATAAGGCGGCTCTCTTCCCCACACTTCCTGCAACTCCTCGACCTATCATGCTGGCTAGTGCATGCCGCCGCAAAATGGCCGAAATCGAGGCATCAGAAGCATCTCTTTCGATATATATATATATATCTATATATATATATATATATATATATGTGGAGTTGCCAAATCTCCCATCAGGAGCGTCCCTTCGTGCGGATAAGGGAATGCTCGGCGAATGTGTCATGGCGGTGCACATGCACGCATCCGGAGATGTGCGTGGATGGGCATGTTTATGCGCAGGCCGGGTAGGTGGGAAGTAAACGCCCACCCGTGGATAGAAATTGACTATAGGAAGGATACCCATGAAATGAAACCAAACATGGAGGAGCAGGAGAAGAATGAAGTTACGGTGCAGGGCTTCGGAAACCCAGTGCCGGCGGTTTTTGGGAGTGAGCAAGCGGGCTCCCGGCCGTCGATATCCAACGACCGCAGTGCCTCAGTAGTGGGAACCTTGGCTACTGCGGCATTTAATGTTACAAGCGTACGGGAGGAACTTGAAGTGGCTCCAGTGATGGATCCGTTCAGAAGGAGCTCGATTTTTCGCAGATCCCCTCCCACACGGGCACAAGCCCCCACGATCGCTACCGCCAGTGGGAAGCGTATAGCGGGAGTGCTTCGATGAGGAAGAATCGCTGACGCCGATTCACCCGAGCAATGTTTTGAGCAATGATCAGTCTGGAGCTGCCTTTACTGCCCTCGGTAAAAAGATCATGGAGCTGTGTGAGTTTATAAAGGAGCGCAGGAACATTCACCAAAATATAAGGGCCATGATAAGAGGCATCCGTTTGACGTACGGCAAGGCCCAGGATGAACGAGTAGGGAAGTCACCGATTGGAAAAGTGAACCAGGCAACTCAAGTAACGCCGGTTCAAAACACAAAAGGGGAGAAACCGGGGAAGAGGCTGCGCGAGAAGCTGAATGACTCAACAGGCCAGCAAACCCCGAAAAGAAAAAGGACTCAACTCCCAAAAAGGCGGAGTTCACTGAAAAGTACGTCTGAAGCTACCAGCGAAAATACTGCAGTGGCTACCTCGAGAAAAGGGATCGAACCTTCAAAGGCGGATGCGGAAGCTTGGAGGAAGGTAGAACCGCGGGAAAGAAATTATCGGAGGCAAGATTAGACCGGAGGTGATTTTCATTTCCAAACGGGGCGAAGGGTCATACGCTGACATTCTCAGGAAAGTGAAGGCAGACCCCGAACTCACCAATTTGGGAGACAACGTCAACTGCATTAGATGGTCGCAGAAGGGAGATCTTATGTTGGAACTTAAGAAATCCAAGGATGTAACCGCGGACAAATTCTTAAGCCAAATCGGGAAGACTTTAGGGACAGGAAGCCGACATAAGAGCTAGCAAGGCCGGACGATCACTATAATCTGCAAAGACATAGATGAAATCACGACGAAGGAGGAGGTTCGCGAAGCGTTGGAGAAAGCAGTTCGATCTTGTCGGACTACAAGAGTCAGTGGTGAAAACGCTAAGGAAAGCCTATGGGGGAACACAAACTGCCATCATCAGCCTACCAGTGGAGAACGCACTCAAACTGTTAGCAGCAGGGAGAGTGAGAATAGGCTGGGTTATGTGTCGCCTTAGGGAACAGGTGGCGTTAAAACGGTGCTTTAGATGCCTTGGCTTTGGTCACATTGCGAAGTCATGCACTAACCCAAATGACAGGTCAAAGCAATGCAGGAGATGCGGAGTGGAAGGCCCATATCAGTAAGGACTGCGGAGCTGACCCAAATTGTCTACTGTGCAAAGGAAAAGAGGGTGTGGACCATCGGCACATTGCGGGCAGCAGCAGGTGCCCGAAATACAGAAGAGCCCTTAGCACAAATCGCAGATGAGGTTGATACAAATCAACCTCAAC
This sequence comes from Hermetia illucens, assembly GCF_905115235.1. Lineage (NCBI taxonomy): Eukaryota > Metazoa > Arthropoda > Insecta > Diptera > Stratiomyidae > Hermetia > Hermetia illucens. Next base: position 164,005 of record NW_024037036.1, on the reverse strand, counting down.
CACTACGAGGCGGCGCAGGATCTACTCGCGCAAACCATCTGCGAGAAAAACATCGATGTGGCCATACTAAGTGAACCATACCGAAACCGCGGTGGTAGCGTTTGGGTCAAAGACCAAATGGGCCAAGCAGCACTGCGGACATGTCGAGAACAAGCCTTCCAGGAAATAATGGAGCACCCGGAGGAGGGCTTCATCAGAGCGAAGGTGAAGGGCATCCACATCTACAGCTGCTATGCTCCACCCAGCACTACACTCGTCGAGTAGTGAGCGGATGCTTGCTGCTCTTGTTTTGGATGCAAGAGGACGTTGGCCGATCATAATAGGAGGCGATTTCAATGCGTGGGTTCTTGAATGGGGCAGCCGGATAACTAATGTGCAGGGGACGTGTTCTATTCGAAGCATTCGCGGAGCTAGGACGTGGTACTGGCGAATGTTGGGTCTTCGTACACTTTTCCGGGGAAGAGGTCTGGGGTCTATAGTGGACCTGACATACGTGAGTGCCACTTTAGCCAGTAGAATCGCTTGGCATGTCAGTGAGGACTATACTCCCAGCGACCACCAGGCAATCTGCATAGAGATCAAGGGCGGATCGAGCTCCAATAAGATTTTTCGCAAAATGCCGGGTGGTATGCTTGGCTGGACAGTGAAAGCGTTCGAGGGGGACACGTTTTCCGCGGTGCTCAAATCCTACATATCCCTGAATGGTACGGCTGGAAAGAAAGCCACCCAGATCACTTGATGGGTGACGGAAGCATGCGATGATACTATGTCCAGAAGGCGATTGCTCCCCAGTAGGCAACCCAACTACTGGTGGAACAACGAAATCGCAAGCTTGCGAGCCGCATGTTTTCGGGCAAGGAGGCTTTGCCAGAGGCTCAGGGGAAAACCCGGTGGCGATGGTCGAGAGGAGGCACACAAGCAATTGTGTGGCCGCCTAAAGGAAGCCATTCGGAGGAGCAAAAAGAACTGCTTTAAACAGCTGTGCGACCCTGCCGACATAAACCCTTGGGGCGAGGCTTACAGAGTGGTGATGAAAAGGCTGCGGAAATCACCCCAGGTTACCTGTCCGCACCTCCTGAAGCAGATTGTTACCACTCTGTTCCCCCACCACGAAAATAGGGGAAGGCAAATTTTTGTCCAGCCAAATGACGGCATAATACCGCCTGTAACTGCGGAGGAGCTACGGGAAATATGTGGTAGGTTCGGTGACAACAAGGCCCCAGGTTTGGATGGCATCCCCAACCGAGCTTTGAAACTGGCAGTGAAGACTAGGCCCGACCGTTTCGCCAACACCTTGGAGACGTGCCTAAAAGAAAGAATATTCCCTGCCCAGTGGAAAAAGCAAAAGTTGGTGTTGCTTCCGAAGCCTGGCAAGCAACCTGGAAACTCAGCGTCGTATCGTCCTATCTGCCTGTTGGATACAATGGGGAAGATGATGGAGAGAGTCTTCTACAACAGACTCCTGCCCATCGTCGAAGCCAGCAATGGTTTGTCGGAACGCCAGTTTGGTTTCCGACGCGCCCACTCTACGGTGGACGCAATTGGCATGGTGGTAAACCTGGTAAAAGGTGCACTGATTTCTGGCGGCTGCTGTGCCGTGGTGGCGTTGGTTGTCAAACACACATTCAACTCGGCCAACTGGAATAGAATTAAACGGGCGTTGGCTGACATAGGTGTCCCCGGATACTTAGCGAATTTGGTGGAAAACTACCTCTCAGAGAGGACTCTCTGGTACGGGACGGATGAGGGCCCCAAAGAGTACATTGTCACAACCGGGGTACCACAGGGTCGGTACTTGGTCCCCTGTTGTGGAATATCATGTATAATGGGGTGCTTGCTCTTCCCGTCCCAGAGGGGACTACGGTTGTCGGCTTTGTTGATGACCTAGCTGTGGTTGTTGTAGCAAAACACCCAGAAGATGCGGAGGTTTACGCAACGGAAACAGTGAGAGCGGTAAAGTCCTGGCTAGAAAAGGCCGGGCTGACCTTGGCGGACGCGAAAACGGAAGCGGTCTTGATAACGAAACGCAGGAAAAATAACACTGTAAAAGTGGAGGTCGGTGGACATACGGTCGTATCAAAGCCGGCTATCAAATACCTGGGGGTAATAATTGACACCAAATTGAGTTTTAGGGAACACCTAGAGTATGCATGGCAAAAGGCAGCCAGTGCCACCACGGCACTTGCAAAAATGTTGCCAAATATTGGTGGGTCGGAACATTGCCGGAGGTTGGTGCTAGCCGGAGTGGTGCGCTCCATCCTGCTCTACTCGTGGCGTGTGTAGGCAGAGGCGCTTGCAAACTCTCAGAGAGGCAAGCAGGTGAACTCGGTTTACCGGCGGATGGCTTTGAGGGTTTGCAGTGCTTTTAGAACCACATCAGATGAGGCAGTATTGGTGGTGGCAGGCATGATCCCGGTTGACATTCTGGCCAAAGAAATGAGTGTCCTGTACAATGCAAGACATATGGAGGGGCATGCGCAGCGTAGAAATGCGGCAAGGTCAGAGTCGCTTGATCTCTGGCAACGCAGATGGGATGAGTCTGCGGAAGGTCGGTGGACGCACAGGCTCATTCCCAACATTAGGGTGTGGCTTGAGCGAAAACATGGGAATACCAACTACCACATTACCCAGTTCCTCACAGGACACGGTGGTTGCTACAGGCAGTATCTGCACCGCTTTGGGTTGGATGATTTTCCGAACTGTCCCAGATGCGATGGCATACCGGAGGATCCAGAGCCTGTGATGTTTCACTGTCCACGATTTGCGATGGAGAGAAGGAGCTTAAACCAGGTGCTGGGCAGGAGCGGGACCCCGGAAAGCTTGGTTGCTGCGATGCTGGTTGGCTCCGCAATCATCCAAATGCAGGAGGAGTTGTTAAAGGAACAAAAATGGAGGAAAGCTGCAAATAGGAGAAGGATGAATGCCTAAGAGCAAACCTACCCCGCGAAGTAATTCCTCAATGGTGGTCCCGCGGGGCTGGGGCTGGAGAGGCCGGGGGTGCATATATATATATATATATGCATGGTTACATGTCCTGTAACATGCTTCACTCCATTTTACACAAACACCACATGACCATAATACGTATGAGTCATGAACATCTTATCTTCATAAAATTTTTCTTACTAAATTCGAGCGAAATAATATAAACATTGTCATTCTAACGGAAGCTAGAAGCTATCCACAAGAGATAAGCGACATTTGATCATAAACAAAAACATGACTGAAACGAACATTGGGCGATATCGAGTTACAAAAGATGCAACTTTGCAAACTCAGCAATTTGGGCCCTTTGTTCAACTCAACTACAAATATAAGGTAGAATTGATCCAAGCTTTTATTTTTAGGCAAATTATTGGAAAAATAAAACCTAATCACTCTTAGTATAACCGTGTTTTTTTATTTTAAAGAACACGGGAAGGAAAACATACAAAAACAAACGCGATCGGGAGCCTGGAAGAACAAACGGTCACCGTAACACCAGTTGTGATTCCGGTCAACTAAAAAACCATAATAAAAAAAAAGGGTATTGCAACGCCCAGACTCCACAATTTTAAGAGAATTCGGGTCAAAACAAATATAAAAAAAGCTTGCATCGCTTCATAGGACGAATTTTAAAAGTATTCTCCTCCAACCAGGACAAACTGAGTTGGCTAAAATAAAACAACAAGTTACATTATTAGTGAAAGTGTTATATTAAAAAAAAAGTCATTACCAGATCCTGAAAACAAAAAACATAACTGACAATAGCACGCTACCGGTGGGGCGAGTACGCCTACGGAAGCCCTTAAATCAGTTCAATTGTAAATCCTGAACAACTATAGTTCATCACCAGTATCCAACAGTATCTCGACCTTGTAGACATTCATACTGATACCGCAAATGTAAGTATCTAAGGAACCAGAAGCCTTAGGTAAAACCTTCAAACAATCAAACAACCAACCAACCAACAAACCAACAGAATCGCTACACAACAAGGACCAAGTGTCAGTAGACCAGAAGTCCAACCCTTCACAATTCCATACAATGAAGTCCTTCGACGAGCGGAAAATATAGCGATATTCGATGGCGAGAAACATACCTTAACTACGTGGATATCACATGTCAACAAAATATTAGCATTAGCACCATTTGGCGACGAAAGAATGTTCGCCTACGATATTATAATTCAACGAATAAAAGGCAGAGCTTTACAAGCTTATTTAAATCTCCCAGACAAAGGCTGGCACCCCGTTGCATCAGCATTCAAAAACGAATTTGGCGTATCAGAATCATACGACTCAATCATCGCGAGACTACATAGAATAACTAACTTTAACCATAAATAAAACAACAAGCAGGATCCTAACCAACTCGACTCTATCATCTACAATCACAAAAATTCCGACAAAATTGTCTTAAGTAAATTTTTAGCGCTTCTTCCTAGAGCAGAATTTTGGGCTCTAGACGCGAAAAAACCAACCAATTTAACTGAAGCTTACAACTACCTCAAATAAACCCTTGACAGAGTGGATGCTACGGCAATAAAAGACGAATTTCAACCCAGTAAATATCAGAAAAACCCGAATTATAATAAAAATAATTTCAAATACAACAAATATAATAATCAAAACATTGAACATTCTCAAAACAGAGGCAGCAGTAATTAAATTGTCAAACAAAATAATCAAAGTTTTAATAAACCCGGAAGGAACTACAACTCCGAATATAAATACAACAAATTCAATAACCATTCTCAAAAAAGGAATGAAACTAATAGGTCAGAAATTCTAGACGCATCCATGCGAACACAAATCACCAATCCTAAATATAATTCAGGATATACTCCCAGACCAAACCTAGACCCCAAGGTTATGAGTTATATTTCCAAAATGTCCACACAAACCATACAACATGAGCAAAATTTTCAAATATTTGCCTCGGAAACCCTTTACCCATAACAAATTTATCAATCGATGGTGAAACAATTACAATGCTGATAGACACAGGAGCAACAACATCTAGTCTTGATCAAAATTGTCTTCAAAACCTACCAAAAATTAAATTCGACATTCCGATCCCAATAGCAGGATTAGGCGGTAACTACAATGTTACATACAAAATTAAAACAAACATCCCAAAAGAATTTCAAATGCCAGAAGATCAGAAAATCTTGTGGAACATCACGGATTTTTCAAACAAATCTTTCAAAGGTATAATAGGACAAAACCTTCTATATCCACTGAACGCAGCAATATTCTTTGGATTTGGATTTCCACCTGTCCATGAGCAGGAAGTGAACAGACAAATAACCGAAATGGTAGTACAAGACATTATCAGAAAAGGTCAATCACCTTACAATAGTCCAATTTGGGTGGTCCCCAAAAAACTTGATAATTCAGAGAAGCAAAAATGGCGAATCGTAATCGATTATCGTAAATTAAACGACATAACTGTCGAAGACAAATTCCCAATTCCAAACATAGAAAACCTGTTCGATAAACTCGGAAAGGCACAATACTTCACTACATTGGACCTTGCAAAAGGATTGCACCAAATCGAAATACAAGAGAAAGACAATTTCAAAACAGCCTTCAGTACACCTCAAGGACACTTCGAATTTAATCGTATGCCCTTCGGTTTAAAAAACGCAGCTGCTACTTTCCAGCGCGGTAAATGAGGTATTAGCGGATCATACCAATAAAATCTGCATTGTCTATCTAGACGACATTTTAATCTTTCGCACTTCCATACAGGAGATGGAAAATAATATCAAATTAATCTTCCAAAAATTACAGGAACACAACCTGAAAATACAAGTTGATAAATACAAATTTTTCGTAAAAGAAATCGAATTTCTAGGTCATATATTAACTTCGGATGATATAAGAGCCAACCCAAATAAAACTGAAGTCATAAAAAAACTTAAAATCCCTAAAACTTTGAAACAAATTCGCAGTTTCCTAGGTATCACTCGATACTATAGAAAATTTATCCAAAACTACGCAAAAATAGCGACACCATTAACAGACTCACTCAAAAATGAGAATCAGATCCCAAATATATAAACTCCTTCGCAAAGCTCAAACAAATGTTAATCAACTATCCAATCCTGAAGTATCCAAACTTCAAGGAAAAATTCACTCTAACCACACATGCTAGCAATAAAGCCATAGGAGCCATTCTATCGCCGAAAGGACATCCAATCTCTTATGCTTCGAGAACTCTCAACGTACATGAACGGAATTACTCTACCACAGAGAAAGAGCTCTTAGCAATCGTTTGGGCTTCAAAATATTTCAGACCCTACCTTTACGGTATAAAATTCGAAATGAAAACCGATCATAGACCATTAGTATGGTTACAAAGTCTCAAAGACCCCGATTCAACAACCCTTCGTTGGCGTATAAAACTCAACGAATGTACTTTCAACATAAGTTACGTAAAAGGTAAAGAAAATCAAGTTGCTGATTTCTTAAGCTGCATTAATACGGACCAAAAACGAAATTAACTACCAAAATAAAATACCATCAGATATAGCAACAATTCACTCAGGAAAAGAGGAATTGAACGACCACATATACATCCGAGAAGGAATACTAAACACTTGCAAACATCAAATAATATTAGTAAAGGAAAAACAAAAAGAACTCAAGACAGTTCATAACAAGTCGGAATACCGGAAGCTCGTGCTTCGGGTATAAAGGTTTTGCGTTCATCTTATCTAAGAAATTTCAACGCACATTTTTCTACCCGTATACAGCTACAAAACTACGAGCCATACGTACATATTACAGCCGTAGATGTTACACTCACCCTAAACAAACAAACTGCCTATTTTCGAATACTGTACGCATATATGCACGTATATAAATTGATCGTACCCATATTTCCGATTTACTTCTTATATCTATTTGTACTAGGCACTACCCGCAAAGTTCATTAGCACGCATCTATTATATACCTACATACACACATGTCTGGCTGACAAATAACTAAAAAACTAAAACAAAATAATTCTCTGCGACCCAATTCATAAGAACTCATTTCGTTGTGGTATTGACGAATTGATATGTGATGATGACGTCATGCAGGTTGTAGAGTGCACGAAATTCACAAAAAACTGTAAAGTTTCACCCCCTATAACTTTGTTAATAATTGTTGGATTTTCTTCTAACTTGACCAAATTGTGCATTATGTTCTTCATTATACGCATGCCGCATTTTGTACTTCTGGGATGAACATAAGGGTGGTGCAGGGTAAATTTCTAAAATGTGGAAATATACTATTATTAACTTTATTTGTGCAGATATCGGAACCGGATATATTTTGAGGCCTAGATTTGGTAGAGATGCACTACTGAGATTTTTTTCAGATTTTTCGGTTGGATAGGTTCTGAGAACGAGACCTGTTACACTTTTTGGGGGTCATATTTTGAGCTCTCACTCCCCTATGTTTCACTCAATATCAAATATTGAACCAGTTTCAAAAAGTACTAACTGAGACCTTTCATTTGATACCCCACATGGCTACATTTTATGAAAAAAAATTTTGCACCCTCCTTTCACATGTATGGGGAGCCCCCCCTTAAACTTAACACAAAATGGCGTCAGTTACTGCATGTAAAGGGAACGGCAGATTAGATACTCCTACTAATTTTCGTGACAATCGGTTCAGCCGTTTCCGAATAAATCAGCTGTGGCAGACAGACAGACAGACAGACAGACAGACAGACGGACAGACAGACATCGAATCGATTCTAATAAGGTTTTGTTTCACACAAAACCTTAAAAATGGAGATATCTACATCGACGAAATAGACCTCAACAGTGAAAATTTGACAACTGACATCTTAAAACGCAATCTACCAGAAAAAGGAAAAATCGGAATATATAGTGAACTTCCATATTCAATATACAACAAATTACAAATACTAATCGTGAAACTATTTAGTAACAATTTAAAATTGCACTTTATAAAGTATAGCAAACGAGCAATCGATCTACTAGATCAAGAACAAACACCCAAAATAATAAACAAGTCGGGAAACCGGAACCTGGACGCTTCAGGTACGAAAGGTTTTGTGTATTTCTTAGTACGTAGCACGTAATATATGCATATGTCCACTTTCGGGTGATATTGACATTCATAGTCTAACTCCGCCATGCTATTAACATAGCATGCTGGTCCCAAGCCCAGGTAAAGGAGGAGGGTTTGAGGCAACGTACTCTTTACTATCCCCAGTAAAACAAAAATAAAATGCTGAGATCAGGGAAAGAGATAAATAGAGTATAGTTGGAGTTATTCTACTATGCTAAATCCTACCTGATCTCTCTTGGTGACAGGCCCCGCGACAGGTCGACCAAGAAAATGCATAGAATGTCGTTACAAACATGATGATCGGATTAAGTCACAGGCCTCGGAGAAATGCTAGGGCGTCCACCTCAGTCGACGCGGCAGGACGGGCCCCGGTCCTGTCGAGAAATGGGCAAGGGTTCTTGACGCATGGACGGCGTCAGGACGTAAGCAAGTTAGTCCGCACACAACGAACAAAACAAATACGTGTCTGCACGCTAAATGTTGGTACCCTAACTGGAAAGACCGAGGAACTCGCAAGAGCCCTTCGGAAAAGGTGCATTGACATCTGCGCTTTGCAAGAAACCCGATGGTCTGGTTCCAAAAGCTGCGACATTCAACGCGAACGCGGTAAAAATGGCTACAAACTTCTCTATTTTGGTAACCCACACACTCAATATGGTGTTGGCATTGCCATCTCAGAGGGTTTCCGTGATGCCATTAAAGAAGTCGAACGATTTGATGATCGACTGATGAAGCTCACCATTATATCAGCTGACCGCACTATTCACTTCTTCACCGCGTATGCACCACAGACAGGCCGACCTGATGCCGAGAAAGATGCCTTCTGGCAACTTCTCGATGAAAAGACTTGTCACGTGCCTGCTGACGATTACATAATCATTGCCGGCGACCTTAATGGTCATGTGGGTGAAAAAGCAGACGGTAACAGGTGCCATAGCGTATAATCGATTTTGCGGACACCCATGACCTTGTACTTATGAATACATGGTTCATCAAACGATTGTCTCATCTTCCCACATTTTATAGTGGGAACAATAAAACGCAAATCTACTATATTCTCATAAGACGTCAACATTTTACCACTGTCACTGATTGCAAAGTCGTTCCCTATGAGACCATCGCACCTCAACATCGGCCGTTGATTACTGTCCTGCGAATTAAGCCACCGATAAAACGGCGTGAGAAACGCACTGGCCCGCCGCGCATTAAATGGTGGCGATTTGGTGAGAAGAACGAAGAAATGGTCTCACTCATACGATTGCCAACCATTACGAATGTGGAAGAATCATGGAACCAAATGAAAGACACGATCCACAAAGCGGCCTCTGCAACCCTCGGGGTCACCAAGCCGGGTAAGCGGTACATCAACCGAGATACTTGGCTTTGGAATGATGATGTTGAAATGAAGGTCCGCGAAAAGACACGCCTCTACCACAAATTTCTCGACGATAAAACGCCTGCTAATTGGCAAATTTATAAGAATGCCAACCGGGAAGCAAAGAAAGCGGTCGCTGTCACCCGAGCGAACCATTTCAAAAATCTTTACGATAAACTAGACACTCGGGATGGCGAGAGAGATCTGTACCGACTTGCTAGAAGCCGTGATGAACGCACACAGGATATCGAACACTTCTGTTGTGTTAATGACAAGAACGGTACTTTGCTTACTGATCGTCGAGTCGCGACGGATAGATGGCGAGAATACTTCGAGCAGATTTCAACTGAAGAATTTGCTCATCCTCCACTTCCACAGTCATTGCCGACATTTGGAGCAGTTCCACCAGTCAGCGCAACTGAAGTCGAGGAGGCAATAGAACAAATGAAATCGGGGAAAGCAACAGGACCTGACGACATCGCATCTGAGCTCTGGAAAGCAAAGAGCTGGGACCCAACACCGTGGCTGAGTGAATTCTTTAACCGGGTTATTCAGGAAGGAAGAACACCATCTGACTGGCAAGAAAGTACCACTGTTCCAATATGGAAAAAGAAAGGTAGTCCAGCAGAATGTTCAAATTACCGTCCGATCCGGTTACTTTCCCATACCATGAAGATTTTTGAACGCATTCTTGACAACCGTATTCGCGAAATCGTTGAAATAACCGTGAATCAAGCCGGATTTGTCAAGAACTGCGGAACTACTGACGCAATACACGCTGCGCGGTTACTCATGGAGAAACACCGTGAGAAGCATCGCCCTCTTTACATTGCCTTTCTGGATCTAGAGAAAGCGTTTGACCGTGTACCACACGAACTCATCTGGTATGCTTTACGACAACACTTCGTGCCAGAAGAACTCGTGCGCTGGGTTCAATTGCTCTACCACGATCCGAAAAGTAAAGTTCGAAGTATGGCGGGTGTATCAAAACCGCTTCGTGTCTCTGTTGGAGTTCATCAAGGAAGTGCCCTCTCACCACTCCTCTTTGTCCTTGTTATGGACACCGTCACACGGGATATCCAAAGTCCAGCGCCCTGCACACTGCTTTATGCAGATGATGTTTTCCTAGCATCTGATAGCAAAAATGATCTCGAGCAACTTGTTCAAAAATGGAATGATCGCCTCATGCAACACGGTCTCAGATTGAATTTAAACAAAACGTTTAGATCACATCCGAAATGAGGATATCCGCGATCGTTATGGGGTTGCACCGATCGTGGAAAAGTTGCGTGAGAGGCGTCTTCGATGGTATGGTCACGCAATTCGTGCAAACGAGAATTCACTTGCAAAGATTGGTCTGAACATCGAAGTCGATGGTAAACGACCAAAAGGCAGACCTAAGCAACGGTGGCTTGATACGCTGGATGGGGATTTGAAAGCCTCGAGATTGCACCCAGATCAGGCATTCGATAGAGCCAAATGGCGAAGCCGATCACGACGAGCCGACCCCGCTTGTGAACGGGACAAAGGCTGAAGAAAAAGAAGATTGACATTCATAGTCTTCAATTTTCAAAGAAGCAACAACTTCGACGTATTATAAATTTGTTAGTAATAGTGCGATTTCCATGAAACTTGGTATGATCATGCTCTACATTATAGCCTACATCACTGCAGAATTTCGTGCCGCTATGATGAATTTAAGGGGGGTTTCCAGCCAACTACAAAAAATTATAGTAATATACTATTATTAACTTTCTTTGAACAGATATCGGTATGAAAGGTATTTCGGAGCCAAGGCACCATATAGTGGCAGCCTCCTGATTTTCTTCAGATTTTTCGGTTTAGTAGTTTCTGAGAATGGCCCCCTTAAAGACATGATCACTTTCAACCCCCCGCACTCCCCACGTTTCCAAAAAATGTCAAAACTAAGATCGGTTTCGAAAAGTACTAATCGAGACCTTTAATTTGATATCCCACATGACTATATTTGATGAAAAAAAATTTTACACCCCCCTTTTGCATGTATGGGGACCCCCCCTTAAATTCAATGTAAAAGGATGTAACTCACTGTATGTGTGAGCGTTCACAGTTCCCATCTTTTTACCAAATTTGGTATCAATCACTATAACCGTCTCCGAGAAAAATGCGCGTGACGGACAGGCAGACAGACAGACAGACAGACAGACGGTAAGCCGATTTTAATAAGGTTTTGTGTTTACACAAAACCTTAAAAAAGAACATGAGGAAAACAAACATCTCGGCGTTAATAAAACCTATGATAACCTAAAAGGAAAATACTATTTCCCTAAACTAAAAAAAACTAATCAACGATAACATCGATAATTGCGAAACATGCGGTAAAACCAAATACGACAGAAAGCCATATGAAATCAAATTTGAAATTTCAGAAACCCCTAATGACGTTAACGAAATAGTCATAATGGACATTTACATGACTAAAAACAAAAATTATTTCACAACTTTCGACAAATTTTCCAAACACCTTCATATAAAATATACTCTCCATAAAAACCCTATAACCCCGGGAAGTTGTGAAATAATTTTTGTTTTTAGTCATGTAAATGTCTATTGAAATTTCAAATTTGATTTTATACGTTTTTATAAGTTTTATTAAAAACTAATACAAGAATATATAACGAAATTCGGCAAACCCAAAAAGGTTATATTTGACAACGCTTTCGGCGTAATATCAATAACACAATTTCTAAAGTCAAGAGACATAGAATATCACACAACATCCCCAGGATCCCATACAGGAACGGCAGACATTAACAGATGTCACAATACACTCACCGAACGAATCAGAACTATCCAAGAAATAAACAAACAAAAGGATTTAGACTTCCTCATATTAGAAGCAGTAGAATCATACAACAACACAGTACATTCCACAACAGACTATACCCCATTCGAAATTCAATTCGGAAAAATCAATAAAAACAAATTAACAGAAAGAATGAAAAACAGAAAAAACATATGGATTTCAAAAATTAACCAAAAACGCGAACAAAAACCCGATATAGAAAACAAACAAGTCTACGTAAAGAAAACTTTTAGAAGAAAAAACGAACCTCTATTCGAAAGAAGAGAAATAGAGAAAGACAGTAATAAAAATATAATACAGAAAAAAAATAATAAACAAGTCGGGAAACCGGAAGCTGGACGCTTCAGGTACGAAAGGTTTTGTGTATTTCTTAGTACGTAGCACGTAATATATCCATATATTATCTGAGAATATCCACCTTCGGATGATATTGTCATTCATAGTCTTCAATTTGCGAAGAAGCCACAACTTTGACGTATTATAACTTTGTTAGTAATAGTTCCATTTCCACCAAACTTGGTAAGATCATGCTCTATGTTATACTTTATATTTCTGTGAAATTTCGTCTTGCTAGCATGAACTTAAGGGCGGTTTTGCAGTCAATTATTAAAAATTATGGTTATATACTATTATTAACTTGATTTGTACAGATATCACTATGGAAGGTATTTCGGAGCCCAGGCACCATATAGTGGCAGCCTCTTGATTTTTTTCAGATTTTTCGGTTTGGTAGTTTCTGAGAATGGCCCCCTTAAAGACATGATCACTTTCAACCCCCCGCACTCCCCACGTTTCCAAAAAATGTCAAAACTAAGATCGGTTTCGAAAAGTACTAATCGAGACCTTTAATTTGATATCCCACATGACTATATTTGATGAAAAAAAATTTTACACCCCCCTTTTGCATGTATGGGGACCCCCCCTTAAATTCAATGTAAAAGGATGTAACTCACTGTATGTGTGAGCGTTCACAGTTCCCATCTTTTTACCAAATTTGGTATCAATCACTATAACCGTCTCCGAGAAAAATGCGCGTGACGGACAGGCAGACAGACAGACAGACAGACAGACGGTAAGCCGATTTTAATAAGGTTTTGTGTTTACACAAAACCTTAAAAAAGAACATGAGGAAAACAAACATCTCGGCGTTAATAAAACCTATGATAACCTAAAAGGAAAATACTATTTCCCTAAACTAAAAAAAACTAATCAACGATAACATCGATAATTGCGAAACATGCGGTAAAACCAAATACGACAGAAAGCCATATGAAATCAAATTTGAAATTTCAGAAACCCCTAATGACGTTAACGAAATAGTCATAATGGACATTTACATGACTAAAAACAAAAATTATTTCACAACTTTCGACAAATTTTCCAAACACCTTCATATAAAATATACTCTCCATAAAAACCCTATAACCCCGGGAAGTTGTGAAATAATTTTTGTTTTTAGTCATGTAAATGTCTATTGAAATTTCAAATTTGATTTTATACGTTTTTATAAGTTTTATTAAAAACTAATACAAGAATATATAACGAAATTCGGCAAACCCAAAAAGGTTATATTTGACAACGCTTTCGGCGTAATATCAATAACACAATTTCTAAAGTCAAGAGACATAGAATATCACACAACATCCCCAGGATCCCATACAGGAACGGCAGACATTAACAGATGTCACAATACACTCACCGAACGAATCAGAACTATCCAAGAAATAAACAAACAAAAGGATTTAGACTTCCTCATATTAGAAGCAGTAGAATCATACAACAACACAGTACATTCCACAACAGACTATACCCCATTCGAAATTCAATTCGGAAAAATCAATAAAAACAAATTAACAGAAAGAATGAAAAACAGAAAAAACATATGGATTTCAAAAATTAACCAAAAACGCGAACAAAAACCCGATATAGAAAACAAACAAGTCTACGTAAAGAAAACTTTTAGAAGAAAAAACGAACCTCTATTCGAAAGAAGAGAAATAGAGAAAGACAGTAATAAAAATATAATACAGAAAAAAAATAATAAACAAGTCGGGAAACCGGAAGCTGGACGCTTCAGGTACGAAAGGTTTTGTGTATTTCTTAGTACGTAGCACGTAATATATCCATATATTATCTGAGAATATCCACCTTCGGATGATATTGTCATTCATAGTCTTCAATTTGCGAAGAAGCCACAACTTTGACGTATTATAACTTTGTTAGTAATAGTTCCATTTCCACCAAACTTGGTAAGATCATGCTCTATGTTATACTTTATATTTCTGTGAAATTTCGTCTTGCTAGCATGAACTTAAGGGCGGTTTTGCAGTCAATTATTAAAAATTATGGTTATATACTATTATTAACTTGATTTGTACAGATATCACTATGGAAGGTATTTCGGAGCCCAGGCACCATATAGTGGCAGCCTCTTGATTTTTTTCAGATTTTTCGGTTTGGTAGTTTCTGAGAATGGCCCCCTTAAAGGAATGATCACTTTCAACCCCCCGTACTCCTCACCTTTACAACAAATGTCAAAACTAAGACCGGCGTCGGAAAGTACTAACCAAGGCCTTTCATTTGATACCCCACATGACTATATTTGATGAAAAAAAAATTTACGCCCCCCTTTTGCATGTATGGGGGCCCCCCCCCTTAAATTCAACGTAAAAGGATGTAACTCACTGTATGCGTGAGCGTTCACAGTTCCCACCTTTCTACCAAATTTGGTGTCAATCGCGACAACCGTCTCCGAGAAAAATGCGTGTGACGGACAGACAGACAGACAGACAGACAGACAGACAGACGGACAGACAGACAGACAGACAGACAGACTGACGGACAGACAGACATCGAATCGATTCTAATAAGGTTTTGTTTCACACAAAACCTTAAAAATGGAGATATCTACATCGACGAAATAGACCTCAACAGTGAAAATTTGACAACTGACATCTTAAAACGCAATCTACCAGAAAAAGGAAAAATCGGAATATATAGTGAACTTCCATATTCAATATACAACAAATTACAAATACTAATCGTGAAACTATTTAGTAACAATTTAAAATTGCACTTTATAAAGTATAGCAAACGAGCAATCGATCTACTAGATCAAGAACAAACACCCAAAATAATAAACAAGTCGGGAAACCGGAACCTGGACGCTTCAGGTACGAAAGGTTTTGTGTATTTCTTAGTACGTAGCACGTAATATATGCATATGTCCACTTTCGGGTGATATTGACATTCATAGTCTAACTCCGCCATGCTATTAACATAGCATGCTGGTCCCAAGCCCAGGTAAAGGAGGAGGGTTTGAGGCAACGTACTCTTTACTATCCCCAGTAAAACAAAAATAAAATGCTGAGATCAGGGAAAGAGATAAATAGAGTATAGTTGGAGTTATTCTACTATGCTAAATCCTACCTGATCTCTCTTGGTGACAGGCCCCGCGACAGGTCGACCAAGAAAATGCATAGAATGTCGTTACAAACATGATGATCGGATTAAGTCACAGGCCTCGGAGAAATGCTAGGGCGTCCACCTCAGTCGACGCGGCAGGACGGGCCCCGGTCCTGTCGAGAAATGGGCAAGGGTTCTTGACGCATGGACGGCGTCAGGACGTAAGCAAGTTAGTCCGCACACAACGAACAAAACAAATACGTGTCTGCACGCTAAATGTTGGTACCCTAACTGGAAAGACCGAGGAACTCGCAAGAGCCCTTCGGAAAAGGTGCATTGACATCTGCGCTTTGCAAGAAACCCGATGGTCTGGTTCCAAAAGCTGCGACATTCAACGCGAACGCGGTAAAAATGGCTACAAACTTCTCTATTTTGGTAACCCACACACTCAATATGGTGTTGGCATTGCCATCTCAGAGGGTTTCCGTGATGCCATTAAAGAAGTCGAACGATTTGATGATCGACTGATGAAGCTCACCATTATATCAGCTGACCGCACTATTCACTTCTTCACCGCGTATGCACCACAGACAGGCCGACCTGATGCCGAGAAAGATGCCTTCTGGCAACTTCTCGATGAAAAGACTTGTCACGTGCCTGCTGACGATTACATAATCATTGCCGGCGACCTTAATGGTCATGTGGGTGAAAAGGCAGACGGTAACAGGTGCCATAGCGTATAATCGATTTTGCGGACACCCATGACCTTGCACTTATGAATACATGGTTCATCAAACGATTGTCTCATCTTCCCACATTTTATAGTAGGAACAATAAAACGCAAATCTACTATATTCTCATAAGACGTCAACATTTTACCACTGTCACTGATTGCAAAGTCGTTCCCTATGAGACCATCGCGCCTCAACATCGGCCGTTGATTACTGTCCTGCGAATTAAGCCACCGATAAAACGGCGTGAGAAACGCACTGGCCCGCCGCGCATTAAATGGTGGCGATTTGGTGAGAAGAACGAAGAAATGGTCTCACTCATACGATTGCCAACCATTACGAATGTGGAAGAATTATGGAACCAAATGAAAGACACGATCCACAAAGCGGCCTCTGCAACCTTCGGGGTCACCAAGCCGGGTAAGCGGTACATCAACCGAGATACTTGGCTTTGGAATGATGATGTTGAAATGAAGGTCCGCGAAAAGAAACGCCTCTACCACAAATTTCTCGACGATAAAACGCCTGCTAATTGGCAAATTTATAAGAATGCCAACCGGGAAGCAAAGAAAGCGGTCGCTGTCACCCAAGCGAACCATTTCAAAAATCTTTACGATAAACTAGACACTCGGGATGGCGAGAGAGATCTGTACCGACTTGCTAAAAGCCGTGATGAACGCACACAGGATATCGAACACTTCTGTTGTGTTAATGACAAGAACGGTACTTTGCTTACTGATCGTCGAGCCGCGACGGATAGATGGCGAGAATACTTCGAGCAGATTTCAACTGAAGAATTTGCTCATCCTCCACTTCCACAATCATTGCCGACATTTGGAGCAGTTCCACCAGTCAGCGCAACTGAAGTCGAGGAGGCAATAAAACAAATGAAATCGGGGAAAGCAACAGGACCTGACGACAGCGCATCTGAGCTCTGGAAAGCAAAGAGCTGGGACCCAACACCGTGGCTGAATGAATTCTTTAACCGGGTTATTCAGGAAGGAAGAACACCATCTGACTGGCAAGAAAGTACCACTGTTCCAATATGGAAAAAGAAAGGTAGTCCAGCAGAATGTTCAAATTACCGTCCGATCCGGTTACTTTCCCATACCATGAAGATTTTTGAACGCATTCTTGACAACCGTATTCGCGAAATCGTTGAAATAACCGTGAATCAAGCCGGATTTGTCAAGAACTGCGGAACTACTGACGCAATACACGCTGCGCGGTTACTCATGGAGAAACACCGTGAGAAGCATCGCCCTCTTTACATTGCCTTTCTGGATCTAGAGAAAGCGTTTGACCGTGTACCACACGAACTCATCTGGTATGCTTTACGACAACACTTCGTGCCAGAAGAACTCGTGCGCTGGGTTCAATTGCTCTACCACGATCCGAAAAGTAAAGTTCGAAGTATGGCGGGTGTATCAAAACCGCTTCGTGTCTCTGTTGGAGTTCATCAAGGAAGTGCCCTCTCACCACTCCTCTTTGTCCTTGTTATGGACACCGTCACACGGGATATCCAAAGTCCAGCGCCCTGCACACTGCTTTGTGCAGATGATGTTTTCCTAGCATCTGATAGCAAAAATGATCT
The DNA here is from genome assembly GCF_905115235.1 of Hermetia illucens. Classification (NCBI taxonomy): domain Eukaryota; kingdom Metazoa; phylum Arthropoda; class Insecta; order Diptera; family Stratiomyidae; genus Hermetia; species Hermetia illucens. The sequence continues at coordinate 145,976 of NW_024037036.1, read as the reverse complement.
CGAGCAACTTGTTCAAAAATGGAATGATCGCCTCATGCAACACGGTCTCAGATTGAATTTAAACAAAACGTTTAGATCACATCCGAAATGAGGATATCCGCGATCGTTATGGGGTTGCACCGATCGTGGAAAAGTTGCGTGAGAGGCGTCTTCGATGGTATGGTCACGCAATTCGTGCAAACGAGAATTCACTTGCAAAGATTGGTCTGAACATCGAAGTCGATGGTAAACGACCAAAAGGCAGACCTAAGCAACGGTGGCTTGATACGCTGGATGGGGATTTGAAAGCCTCGAGATTGCACCCAGATCAGGCATTCGATAGAGTCAAATAGCGAAGCCGATCACGACGAGCCGACCCCGCTTGTGAACGGGACAAAGGCTGAAGAAAAAGAAGATTGACATTCATAGTCTTCAATTTTCAAAGAAGCAACAACTTCGACGTATTATAAATTTGTTAGTAATAGTGCGATTTCCATGAAACTTGGTATGATCATGCTCTACATCATAGCCTACATCACTGCAGAATTTCGTGCCGCTATGATGAATTTAAGGGGGGTTTCCAGCCAACTACAAAAAATTATAGTAATATACTATTATTAACTTTCTTTGAACAGATATCGGTATGAAAGGTATTTCGGAGCCAAGGCACCATATAGTGGCAGCCTCCTGATTTTTTTCAGATTTTTCGGTTTAGTAGTTTCTGAGAATGGCCCCCTTAAAGACATGATCACTTTCAACCCCCCGCACTCCCCACGTTTCCAAAAAATGTCAAAACTAAGATCGGTTTCGAAAAGTACTAATCGAGACCTTTAATTTGATATCCCACATGACTATATTTGATGAAAAAAAATTTTACACCCCCCTTTTGCATGTATGGGGACCCCCCCTTAAATTCAATGTAAAAGGATGTAACTCACTGTATGTGTGAGCGTTCACAGTTCCCATCTTTTTACCAAATTTGGTATCAATCACTATAACCGTCTCCGAGAAAAATGCGTGTGACGGACAGGCAGACAGACAGACAGACAGACAGACGGTAAGCCGATTTTAATAAGGTTTTGTGTTTACACAAAACCTTAAAAAAGAACATGAGGAAAACAAACATCTCGGCGTTAATAAAACCTATGATAACCTAAAAGGAAAATACTATTTCCCTAAACTAAAAAAAACTAATCAACGATAACATCGATAATTGCGAAACATGCGGTAAAACCAAATACGACAGAAAGCCATATGAAATCAAATTTGAAATTTCAGAAACCCCTAATGACGTTAACGAAATAGTCATAATGGACATTTACGTGACTAAAAACAAAAATTATTTCACAACTTTCGACAAATTTTCCAAACACCTTCAAATAAAATATACTCTCCATAAAAACCCTATAACCCCGGGAAGTTGTGAAATAATTTTTGTTTTTAGTCATGTAAATGTCTATTGAAATTTCAAATTTGATTTTATACGTTTTTATAAGTTTTATTAAAAACTAATACAAGAATATATAACGAAATTCGGCAAACCCAAAAAGGTTATATTTGACAACGCTTTCGGCGTAATATCAATAACACAATTTCTAAAGTCAAGAGATATAGAATATCACACAACATCCCCAGGATCCCATACAGGAACGGCAGACATTAACAGATGTCACAATACACTCACCGAACGAATCAGAACTATCCAAGAAATAAACAAACAAAAGGATTTAGACTTCCTCATATTAGAAGCAGTAGAATCATACAACAACACAGTACATTCCACAACAGACTATACCCCATTCGAAATTCAATTCGGAAAAATCAATAAAAACAAATTAACAGAAAGAATGAAAAACAGAAAAAACATATGGATTTCAAAAATTAACCAAAAACGCGAACAAAAACCCGATATAGAAAACAAACAAGTCTACGTAAAGAAAACTTTTAGAAGAAAAAACGAACCTCTATTCGAAAGAAGAGAAATAGAGAAAGACAGTAATAAAAATATAATACAGAAAAAAAATAATAAACAAGTCGGGAAACCGGAAGCTGGACGCTTCAGGTACGAAAGGTTTTGTGTATTTCTTAGTACGTAGCACGTAATATATCCATATATTATCTGAGAATATCCACCTTCGGATGATATTGTCATTCATAGTCTTCAATTTGCGAAGAAGCCACAACTTTGACGTATTATAACTTTGTTAGTAATAGTTCCATTTCCTCCAAACTTGGTAAGATCATGCTCTATGTTATACTTTATATTTCTGTGAAATTTCGTCTTGCTAGCATGAAATTAAGGGTGGTTTTGCAGTCAATTATTAAAAATTATGGTTATATACTATTATTAACTTTATTTGTACAGATATCACTATGGAAGGTATTTCGGAGCCCAGGCACCATATAGTGGCAGCCTCTTGATTTTTTTCAGATTTTTCGGTTTGGTAGTTTCTGAGAATGGCCCCCTTAAAGGAATGATCACTTTCAACCCCCCGTACTCCCCACCTTTACAACAAATGTCAAAACTAAGACCGGCTTCGGAAAGTACTAACCAAGACCTTTCATTTGATACCCCACATGACTATATTTGATGAAAAAAAAAATTTACACCCCCCTTTTGCATGTATGGGGGCCCCCCCCTTAAATTCAACGTAAAAGGATGTAACTCACTGTATGCGTGAGCGTTCACAGTTCCCACCTTTCTACCAAATTTGGTGTCAATCGCGACAACCGTCTCCGAGAAAAATGCGTGTGACGGACAGACAGACAGACAGACAGACAGACAGACGGACAGACAGACAGACAGACAGTAAACCGATTTTAATAAGGTTTTGTTTCACACAAAACCTTAAAAAATTAACCTTAATAGAATCAAACGTCAACCCAAATACTATAAAAATAAAGAAACTAATACAAAAGAATTAATAAAGAAAGACCCTATAAAATACCCAATAGAGAAATACGGTATTTCCGTTAACGAAATAGACATCCCTCATCAGCACAATAGTTATGATTTCGAAGTCTACTCTCTTAAATTCGCAGAACTAATAATTCAAAATAAACGCCTATTATTCACTCAATCAAACATACCTTTGTATAGACATCAAATCAAAGAAAATATCCTTAACGGAACAATAATTTGAAAAACTTTCTTTTTCAGATGATAACAATCATCTTTATGATGTTACTATCCATGGTAACTAGTGAACCCCAGTACATTAAAAACGAGAAAATTAAATCAAACTCAGGAATAATCTTAATCCCCAAGAACGAACCGGCAACTTTAATAAAAGATTGGTACAGAATCTACCACACCATTAATCTAAAATCTTATGTAAAAGCCATAAATAATATCCAAAATACAAAAATCAATAAGAGTTTCATTAAACACACAATTAACCTAATAAAATCAGAATTAACATTAATCAATCCAAAAATTAATATAAAAACATCTCAAATAATCACAAATAACAAAACCCTAGATCAACAAAAGAAAGAAGAATTCGAACATTGGAATGAATGCACCCTTCTGAAAATGCCTAGAAGTCAAAAACTCTTTCCCAGATTACAAATCCTTACACTCAGTCAACATCACTACCCTGGAACTTTACCTTGAATATTGTAATGATAATCCCAAAAACGAAGAATGTATACTCCTATTTAATAACGCCTCAGAGCATAGCAACTTTTTCAATTGCATGAAAAAAGACACAGTCAAAAATTGTCACACCCACCATGTCATACACAAAAGAGGACTTTTCAATTTCATCGGAACAGGATATAATTGGTTATTCGGCTAGTTGATAGAGACGAATACAACCAGAGCATATGCAGATCATTGATTCCAACAATCATGAAATTATAAAAAAATTAAATAATCAAATTAAAATAAACTCAATATTGCAAGAATATATGAACCAAATCAATAAAAACATAAATAATATTCAAAAGCAAGTTAGCACAGAATTTGTAAAAAAGTTAGATGAATTTCAAAAGTTAACAAACGAAGAATTAATTGAAATTAAAATCACTCAGGCCTTAAGTCATATTCAAGACGAATTAGAAAAAATTATCGACAATATCAACTCTGCAAAAATAGGAATAATGCCAAGATCGCTATTAATAAAAGACGAAATAAATATCCAGAACATTAGTCTTAACCAATTAAAATTAACAACACTAGTTGTATTACAAAAAGAGAATAAACTAACCTTTGTAATATCAATCATCATCATCATCGGCGCAACAACCGATATCCGGTCTAGGCCTGCCTTAATAAGGAACTCCAGACATCCCGGTTTTGCGCCGAGGTCCACCAATTCGATATCCCTAAAAGCTGTCTGGCGTCTTGGCCCACGCCATCGCTCCATCTTAGGCAGGGTCTGCCTCGTCTTCTTTTCCTACCATAGATATTGCCCTTATAGACTTTCCGGGTGGGGTCATCTTCATCCATACGGATTAAGTGACCCGCCCACCGTAACCTATTGAGCCGGATTTTATCCACAACCGGACGGTCATGGTATCGCTCATAGATTTCGTCATTGTGTAGGCTACGGAATCGTCCATCCTCATGTAGGGGGCCAAAAATTCTTCGGAGGATTCTTCTCTCGAACGCGGCCAAGAGTTCGCAATTTTTCTTGCTAAGAACCCAAGTTTCCGAGGTATACATGAGGACTGGCAAGATCATAGTCTTGTACAGTAAGAGCTTTGACCCTATGGTGAGACGTTTCGAGCGGAACAGTCTTTGTAAGCTGAAGTAGGCTCTGTTGGCTGACAACAACCGTGCGCGGATTTCATCATCGTAGTTGTTATCGGTTGTGATTTTCGACCCTAGATAGGAGAAATTGTCAACGGTCTCAAAGTTGTACTCCCCTATCCTTATTCTTGTTCGTGCTTGTGTTTGACCGGTGCGGTTTGATGTTGTTGGTTAATTCGTCTTCGGTGCTGACGTTGTATTGTGTCTTGCCTTCATTGATGTGCAGCCCAAGATCTCGCGCCGCCTGCTCGATCTGGATGAAGGCAGTTTGAACATCTCGGGTGGTTCTTCCCATGATGTCGATATCGTCAGCATAGGCCAGTAGTTGGGTGGACTTGAAGAGGATCGTACCTCTTGCATTCACCTCAGCATCACGGATCACCTTCTCGAGGGCCAGGTTAAAGAGGACGCATGATAGCGCATCCCCTTGTCGTAGACCGTTGTTGATGTCGAATGGTCTTGAGAGTGATCCTGCTGCTTTTATCTGGCCTCGCACATTGGTCAGGGTCAGCCTAGTCAGTCTTATTAATTTCGTCGGGATACCGAATTCTCTCATGGCCGTGTACAGTTTTACCCTGGCTATGCTATCATAGGCGGCTTTAAAGTCGATGAACAGATGGTACAACTGTTGTCCATATTCCAACAGTTTTTCCATCGCCTGCCGCAGAGAGAAAATCTGATCTGTTGCTGATTTGCCTGGAGTGTAATATCAATACCAAACATTATTCAGTACCCACAATTCTTTTAAGAAAAATTGTAAATCAAAATTTAGAATATCTAAACATAACCACTTCCATTGCTATAAAAACATCAGATAATAAATATTGTAAATTAGAAAAATACATTAAAAATTCGTGTAAACCAATAAACTGTAACTCTTGTAAAGTAAGAGACGAAAACTTCTCATACATAGCAGAAATCGAAAATGGAAAAATACTCATTGTAAACGCAAAAAAATTAAATTGTGTACAAAAATGTAAACAAACAAATGTAATAACACTGCAAACAAATTATGAAATAACCTTTGTAAACTGTAAATTTACCATTAACAATAATACTTACGTAAATAAAGTAATAAACCATATTGACAACCTTGTAACAAGTCTAATTACAAATACCCGACATAAAATTTGAGTTCAATTTCACTGAAATTAAAATTAAAACCTTCCAAAACAATGAAGAAATCAGAGAACTACATAAACAAGAAGACCTGGATATAAACTTCTACTATTCTCCTAATAATCTCAATAATTCTAGCACTAATTCTTTTCACCTATTGTAAACTGAAAAACAAATCAATAAAAATCAAAAATTTTATCTTAACGGTAAACCAAATTAGAGAAAACCGGGCAAAATTCAATAAGGAGGACAAATCTGTTTCCTCTGAGGACAAAGTAAAGTCAAAGGAGGGGGAGGTTACATGTCCTGTAACCTGCGTCACTCCACTTTACACAAACACCACATGCCCATAACACGTATGTGTCATGAACATCTTATCTTCATAAGATTTATCTTACTAAACTCGAGCGAAATAATATAAACACTGTCATTCTAACAGAAGCTAGAATCTATCCACAAGAGATAAGCAATATTTGGACATAAACAAAAACATGACTCAAACGAAGATTGAGCGATATCGAGTTACAAAAGATGCAACTTTTCAAACTTAGCAATTTGCGCCCTTTGTTCAACTCAACTATAAATATAAGGTAGAATTGATCTAAACTTTTAGTCTTAGGCAAATTATTGGAAAAATAAAACCTAATCACTCCGAGTATAACCAGCGTTTTTTTATTTTGAAGAACAGTCGGTATAAACTCGTAACTATATATATATCCTGTGTGGAGTTGCCAAATCTCCCATCAGGCGCGTCCCTTCGTGCGGATAAGGGAATGCTCGGCGAATGTGTCATGGCCATGCACATGCACGCATCCGGAGATGTGCGTGTATGGGCATGTTTATGCGCAGGCCGGGTAGGTGGGAAGTAAACGCCCACCCGTGGATAAAAATTGGCTATGGGAAGGATACCCAGAAATAAAACCAAACATGGAGGAGCAGAAGAAGAATGAAGTTACGGTGCAGGGCTTCGGAAACCCAGTGCCGGCGGTTTTTAGGAGTGAGCAAGCGGGCTCCCGGCCGTCGATATCCAACGACCGCAGTGCCTCAGTAGTGGGAACCTTGGCTACTGTGGCATCTAATGTTACAAGCGTACGGGAGGAACTTGAACTGGCTCCAGTTATGGATCCGTTCAGAAGGAGCTCGATTTTTCGCAGATCCCCTCCCACACGGGAACAAGCCCCCACGATCGCTACCCCCAGTGGGAAGTGTATAGCGGGAGTCTTCGATGAGGAAGAATCGCTGACGCCGATTCACCCGAGCGATGTTTTGGGCAATGATCAGTCTGGAGCTGCCTTTACTGCCCTCGGTAAAAAGATCATGGAGCTGTGTGAGTTCATAAAGGAGCGCAGGAACATTCACCAAAATAAAAGGGCCATGATAAGAGGCATCCGTTTGACGTACGGCAAGGCCCAGGATGAACGAGTAGGGAAGTCGCCGATTGGAAAAGTGAACCAGGCAACTCAAGTAACGCCGGTTCAAAACACAAAAGAGGAGAAACCGGGGAAGAGGCTGCGCGAGAAGCTGAATGACTCAACAGGCCAGCAAACCCCGAAAAGAAGAAAGGACTCAACTCCCAAAAAGGCGGAGTTCATGAAAAGTACGTCTGAAGCTACCAGGGAAAATACTGCAGTGGCTACCTCGAGAAAAGGGATCGAACCTTCAAAGGCGGATGCGGAAGCTTGGAGGAAGGTAGAACCGCGGAAAAGAAACTAGTGGAGGAAGATTAGACCGGAGGTGATTTTCATTTCCAAACGAGGCGAAGGGTCATACGCCGACATACTCAGGAAAGTGAAGGCAGATCCCGAACTCACCAATTTGGGAGACAACGTCAGCCGTATTAGACGGTCGCAGAAGGGAGATCTTATGTTGCAACTTAAGAAATCCAAGGATGTAACCGCGGAAAAATTCTTAAGCCAAATCGGGAAGACTTTAGGGCAGGAAGCCGACATAAGAGCTAGCAAGCCGGAGATCACTATAATCTGCAAAGATATAGATGAAATCACGACGAAGGAGGAGGTTGGCGAAGCGTTGGAGAAAGAGTTCGATCTTGCCGGACTACAAGAGTCAGCGGTAAAAACTCTAAGGAAAGCCTATGGGGGAAGACAAACCGCCATCATCAGCCTACCAGTGGAGAACGCACTCAAACTGTTAGCAGCAGGGAGAGTGAGAATAGGCTGGGTTATGTGTCGCCTTAGGGAACAGGTGGCGTTAAAACGGTGCTTTAGATGCCTTGGCTTTGGTCACATTGCGAAGTCATGCACTAACCCAAATGACAGGTCAAAGCAATGCAAGAGATGCGGAGTGGAGGGCCACATCAGCAAGGACTGCGGAGCTGACCCAAATTGTCTACTGTGCAAAGGAAAGGAGGGTGTGGACCATCGGCACATTGCAGGCAGCAGCAGGTGCCCGGAATACAGGAGAGCCCTTAGCACAAATCGCAGATGAGGTTGATACAAATCAACCTGAACCACTGCGAGGCGGCGCAGGATCTACTCGCGCAAACCATCCGCGAGAAAAACATCGATGTGGCCATACTAAGTGAACCATACCGAAACCGCGGTGGTAGCGTTTGGGTCAAAGACCAAACGGGCCAAGCAGCGCTGTGGACTTGTGGAGAACAAGCCTTCCAGGAAATAATGGAGCACCCGGAGGAGGGCTTCATCAGAGCGAAGGTGAAGGGCATCCACATCTACAGCTGCTATGCTCCACCCAGCGGTACACTCGTCGAGTATGAGCGGATGCTTGCTGCTCTTGTTTTGGATGCAAGAGGACGTTGGCCGATCATAATAGGAGGCGATTTCAATGCGTGGGCTCTTGAATGGGGCAGCCGGATAACTAATGTCAGGGGACGTGTTCTCCTCGAAGCATTCGCGGAGCTGGACGTGGTACTGGCGAATGTTGGGTCTTCGTACACTTTCCGGGGAAGGGGCCTGGGGTCTATAGTGGACCTGACATACGTGAGTGCCACTTTAGCCAGTAGAATCGCTTGGCATGTCAGTGAGGACTATACTCACAGCGACCACCAGGCAATCTGCATAGAGATCAAGGGCGGATCGAGCTCGAAAAAGAGTTTTCGCAGAATGCCGGGTGGTATACCTGGCTGGACAGTGAAAACTTTCCAGGTGGACACGTTTTCCGCGGTGCTCAAATCCGACATTTCTCTGAATGGTACGGCTGGAGAGAAAGCCACCCAGATCACTCGATGGGTGACGGAAGCATGCGATGCTACTATGCCCAGAAGGCGATTGCTCCCCAGTAGGCAACCCAACTACTGGTGCAACAATGAAATCGCAAGTTTGCGAGCCGCATGTTTTCAGGCAAGGAGGCTTTGCCAGAGGCTCAGGGGAAAACCCGGTGGCGACGGTTGAGAGGAGGCAGACAAGCAATTGCGTCGCCGCCTAAAGGAAGCCATTCGGAGGAGCAAAAAGAACTGCTTCAAACAGCTGTGCGACCATGCCGACATAAACCCTTGGGGCGAGGCTTACAGAGTGGTGATGAAAAGGCTGCGGAAATCACCCCAGGTGACCTGTCCGCGCCTCCTGAAACAGATTGTTACCACTCTGTTCCCTCACCACGAAAATAGGGGAAGGCAAGTTTTTGTCCAGCCAAATGACGGCATAATACCGCCTGTAACTGTGGAGGAGCTGCGGGAAATATGTGGTAGGTTCGGTGACAACAAGGCCCCAGGTTTGGATGGCATCCCCAACCGAGCTTTGAAACTGGCAGTGAAGACTAGGCCCGACCTTTTCGCCAACGCCTTCGAGGCGTGCCTAAAAGAAGGAATATTCCCTGCCCAGTGGAAAAAGCAAAAGCTGGTGTTGCTTCCGAAGCCTGGCAAGCAACCTGGAAACCCAGCGTCGTATCGTCCTATCTGCCTGTTGGATACAATGGGGAAGATGATGGAGAGAGTCATCTACAACAGACTCCTGCCCATCGTCGAAGCCAACAATGGTTTGTCGGAACGCCAGTTTGGTTTCCGACGCGCCCACTCTACGATGGACGCAATTGGCATGGTGGTAAACCTGGTAAAAGGTGCACTGATTTCTGGCGGCTGCTGTGCCGTGGTGGCATTGGATGTCGAAAACGCATTCAACTCGGCCAACTGGAATAGAATTAAAGGGGCGTTGGCTGACATAGGTGTCCCCGGATACTTAGCGAATTTGGTGGAAAACTACCTCTCAGAGAGGACTCTCTGGTACGGGACGGATGAGGGCCCCAAAGAGTACATTGTCTCAGCCGGGGTACTTTAGTAATAGTCTTTTTCCGCACTTGTAGGAGACTGACCGATGGAGCCCTGAAACTCTTCAGACTTTTATCAAACAGAATTTTTCACACTTCACGAGGCGGAATCGAAAATTGTCCGTTCGCACGACAAGCTCGCTCTTGTGAGATGCCCGGGGAATTTTCGTTGTAACTTTCGGGTGTCGAGGACAGTAAATAGAAAAGTCGAGATCGGAGCGAAAGCAAAGGAAAGGTTGGACTTGTAATGATTTGACTTGATTTATTTTCACTATTTAACTCTTACTTTTTTGATTATAATATTTTTTTAATGATCGCGCTGAAGTGTTCCGTGTCGCGGTTGGGAACAGAAGAGACCGACTTATTTCCATGCGGTCCTTACTGTCCCAACCAACGGCACTTTTTTACCGCTGGCTCTCCACTTCCCCGGTGCGTTCTGAAAACGCGTGAGTGGAGAGTTTCCACGTTCAGCGCCATCTACCCGTCCGCATCCGCAACATCCGAAATAAATTTCGAATGCTGCAGATCCTGCCGCGCCACATCACTCCGCCCCCAGACGAAACCTAGGGGGTTTCGGCGACGGATCCCCGAACTTCGTTCGCCGTTAATCCACAAAGCGGACACGACGTTGCTTCGGGGCGCACACGGGTTTCAGCCTGGCCAAAGAGACCGCCTTTTTGTGACCACCGATCTCGAGCTGGAAGAAATGTTCTCCCCTCTCGAGGACGCGGTACGGGCCCTCATATGGAGGCTGCAGCGGCTTCCGGACGGCATCCGTCCTGATCAGCACGTGCGTGCACGTGTCCAGTTCCTTGGGCGAACAAGCAGGTATGGACGAGTGTCGAGTGGGCGGTGGCGCTTTGATGCGTCGGAGATTGTCCCTCAGCAGACGCACCAACCCCGACTCCGTGAGACCCGATCTCTTGTCGAAGACCGGATCGCTTGGGAGTCTTGGGTTCTCCCCGTAAACCAGCTCCGCGGGGCTGGCAGCAAATTCCTCTCGGCGGGTTGTTCGAAGGCCGAGTAGGACGAGAGGCAAGACTTGAGTCCAGGACGGGTCGTCGCGTGCCATAATGGCGGCTTTCAGCGTCCGGTGCCAACGTTCTAGCATCCCATTGGACTGCGGGTGGTATGCAGTAGTCCGCTGGCGTTTAAAACCCAGGAGTTTGCCTAACTCGGAGAAAAGGGTGGACTCAAATTGCATTCCCTGGTCAGTGATGATCACTGCAGGGACGCCAAAGCGAGGTATCCACTCTCGGCAGAGGGCTTCGGCACAAGATTGCGCCGTAATGTCTTTCAGAGGTATTGCCTCAGGCCACCGCGTGAACCTGTCGATGATTGTGAGGCAATACTTGTAACCGTGCGAGTCTCGCAAAGGCCCTATTATGTCGAGGTGTATTGTGTGGAAACGCTTGGTAGTGCGGGGGAATGAGCCCACTTCTTTCCTTACATGCCTGGAGACTTTACACTTCTGGCATGCGATGCACTCTCTGGCCCAGGAATTGGTATCCTTGTTCATGGAGGGCCAGAAGTATTTTCCGGTGACTAACCGGTTTGTTGTCCTGATGCCGGGGTGCGCCAAGTCGTGAACTGCGTGGAACACTTCCTTGCGAAATGTGGCCGGAATGTATGGCCGAGGTCCCTTTTCCGAGTCTTCGCAGCAGAGCGAGAGGTTTGAGCCGAAGATGGGCAACTCCCGAAATTTGTATTTGGGGTTGGACTTGAGGCTCTGAAGTGCTGCGTCATCCACTTGCGCCTTGGCAATAGCCGAGAAATCGAGTGAGGCGGGGATGTTAACTTCGGAGACACGAGACAAAGCGTCAGCAACAATGTTGTCCTTCCCGGACACGTGCTGGATGTCTGACGTGAACTGGCTTATGAAGCTCAGGTGTCGAAGCTGACGAGGGGACGCTTTGTCGGGCTTCTGTTTCAAAGCGAACGTGAGAGGCTTATGGTCCGTGAACACTGTGAACGGCCTGCCTTCTAGGGAGAAACGGAAGTATTTGATGGACAGGTATGCGGCGAGCAGTTCGCGATCGTAGGTGCTGTAGTTCCGTTGAGCGGGATTCAACTGCTTCGAGAAGAAGCTCAACGGCTGCCAAACTTGGTCCACCTTTTGGTGAAGGGCAGCACCTACTGCGATGTCAGAGGCATCAACAAAAACGGCTAGGGGTGCATCTTGATGAGGAAATGCCAAAAGTGTAGCATCAGCCAGTTGCTGTCTGGATTTATTGAACGCGCAGACAGCCTCTTCAGACCACACAATCTCTCGTGTGTCTTTTGTTTTGGGGCCAGACAAGTACGCGTTCAAAACGGACTGGTGATGGGCGGCCTTGGGCAGGAAACGACGGTAAAAGTTTAGCATGCCCAAGAACCTCCTCAACTCCCTCACTGTTTTTGGACGCGGGAAGCTTGTTATTGCTTGCACCTTGTCTGGGTCGGGCTGTATTCCTTCAGAGGAAATGGAGTGGCCGAGGAATCTCACCTGTTTTTGAAGGAATTTGCACTTCTCAACGTTTAAGACTAAACCGGCCTCAAGGAGACGTTGAAAAATGCACTCGAGATGGGCTAAGTGCTCAGACTCAGTAGAAGAAGCGACCAAAACATCATCCAAATAGACGAAACAGAAATCGAGGTTTCGCAGGACTGAGTGAATGAACCTTTGAAAGGTTTGCGCCGCATTGCACAATCCGAAAGTCATTCGGGTGAACTCGAAGAGTCCAAAGGGTGTGCATATTGCCGTCTTTGGAATGTCTTCAGGAGCTACTGGGATTTGGTGGTATGCCTTGGCTAAGTCCAAGGTCGAAAAGATGCGGCAATTCGCGAGGTGATGCGCAAAGTCGTGGATGAGTGGAATCGGATATCGGTCAGGAACAGTCTGTGCGTTTAGCCTTCTGTAATCCCCACAGGGACGCCATTCGCCATTTGGCTTAGGGACCATATGTAAAGGGGAAGACCAACAGCTGTTTGAGGGCCTGCAGATACCCTGTTGAACAAGTTGTTCAAATTCTTTCCGCGCGATAGCCAGTTTCTGGGGTGGTAGAGGACGCACCTTTGAGAAAATCGGGGAACCAGTAGTATTTATGTGGTGCTGCACATTGTGCTTTACTGGTTTCGAGAGACTACATTCGGTAGTTATCTGGCTGAACTTTTGGAGGAGTGTCCGAACACGAGAGTCGGAGATGTCTTCCAAAAGAACGGAAAGGTTATTGTCAGCGTGAGATACCATTTGGCCCGACGAATTTAGTTTGGTTGTGGGGTCTATAAGGGACTTATGTTGCAAGTCCACCAGCAACCCATAGTGACACAAGAAGTCTGCGCCTAATATGGGGAAGCTGACATCCGCCAGGATGAAACGCCACGGAAACGTCCTACGCAAGCCAAGACTCACGTCCACTTGCCTGTACCCGTATGTATTGATGCGGGATGAATTTGCTGCCGCCAGTTTGAGGGGTTGTGGATATAGTCGATGATGCTGGGGTACGGGAAGAACCGAAACCTCCGCACCCGTGTCGACGAGGTAGTTGCGCCTGCTGAGGGGGTCGAAAATAGTTAGGCGACGTGGCGCTGCGCTCTGGGTGGCCGTCGCCAAGACCCCCCGCGGACCTAGTTTTTTGTGGTAGGCGCGAATTTGCAAGGTAGCGTACATCTTGTCGCTTTATCTCCGAAGTTACGATGATACCAGCAAATACCCTGGTCCGCAGGCTGTCTTGACGACCTGCTACCCGAACGCCCTTTTCGTGTGGCAGACCGTGAGCGAGCTCGCGGCCTGGCACTCGAACGCTGAGCGTCCAACGTCGCCCGCATCTCGGCCACGCTGGCAGTTAAGGCCGCGATCTCGCGCCGTAAGTCGCCGACCTCATCCGACGGTGGTTGAACGGCCGCTATGGTTGGGCGAACGTACACCTCCTGTACTTGATCGGCCGTTGCTGCTAGTTCCTCCAAGGAACCGGAGACGCAGGCTAGGATCGCCTGGGTGCCCTCCGGGAGCCGACGCAGCCAGAGCGACTTGATCAGGTCGTCGCCGATCTTGCTCCCACCCAATTGCCTCATTTCACGAAGCACTTGGCTGGGAGTTCGATCACCCAACGTTAAACCCGCCAGCAAGTGGTCTAATTTTGCCGACTCGCTTGCCGACAGGCGCCTGATCAACTCGCTCTTGAGCTGAGCGTACGATGCCGACTTCACCACGTCGGACACCAGAAGTATGGACTCTTCGTCCAGGCCGACCACCGCGTAGTTGAAACGGGTCGCGTCCGATGTGATACCGGACATTTGGAACTGTGCTTCCAAATGCACGAACCACAGCTCGGGGTTCCGACGCCAAAACGGAGGAACGCGTACGGCGAGGGCGGTCACTTGTGGGTCCGATGGGCCTGCCGCGTCTTTATTGTCAAACGACATTTTCCTACCGAGAAGTACGAGATTGTGATGCAGACGCGGTGAGTTTATACTGAAACGCGGTGAAATTTACACCGACACGGCAGGCCGTACCCACAAATGCACGCACGAAACGAGAAAAAAGAAAACGACGACCGAAGCGGACGCTCTCCAGCGCAGACCAAAAACACCGGGAAAACAGAGAACTTGCGACTTGAAACACCTCAACGCCGTCTCTTGCAGCGGCTTTAATTTTATTGATTTCCGTTTTTTTTTTATTATTTACAATATTTAAATTAATTTGTTGTAACAATTTATGCACGAAATCACTTAATTTTGCAAATAGTAGTAAATGTAGCATAGTAGTAAATAGTAATTTAGTAAATGATCTAATTGTCCGCTGTGGTAGCGGTGGCTACGGCGTCTGCAGCGGCTACGACGTCTGCGGTGGCAACGATTGTGGCTATGTCTGAAGAGACGAGGACGACGATGATGATGATGATGAAAGTGTTGGCGGTCAGGTTGTTAGAGATGTCGATGCTGATGATGTAGAACTCTGCTGCTCTAGATACTTCGGCGGCTTCCAACAGTGTAGTTCCTGGGGACGTCCGTTTGCTGCACAATGACGACGGCAATGACGCGGCCACTGACGGCGAGGAGACCGGGCGGTTGTTCAACTTATCCTTTCCGAACGCTGCAGCGCCCAATTGCTCTGAACCTGATCGCGGGCTGGGCACAGACTCGGAACAGCTGCGAGCGACACAGCCACAATTCAAAGCGATAAACAAAAATGTCTGGCGTTTACAGGAATTCAATGTGGAGATCTCGTCGACACTTTCTTTTTGTTGACGAACGTCGTCAGATTTTTACGCCCTTAATCCGCACACACACATTGGGAACACTTCTGAAGCGCGGATAGTATTTCCTGCAAAGATTGTCGGAATCTCGTGGCAATGATGGCTGGTCCGGTGTGTGAAAGGCGTTTGAAAGTTCTATTTCTGCCGTGTTGCTCGGACGAATTTTGTCGTCAATAGAACTTCACCAATGGCGGCGATGGCGGATAATTTGTTACTTGTTCTTTATCGGGGTCACCACTTTAGTAATAGTCTTTTTCCGCACTTGTAGGAGACTGACCGATGGAGCCCTGAAACTCTTCAGACTTTTATCAAACAGAATTTTTCACACTTCACGAGGCGGAATCGAAAATTGTCCGTTCGCACGACAAGCTCGCTCTTGTGAGATGCCCGGGGAATTTTCGTTGTAACTTTCGGGTGTCGAGGACAGTAAATAGAAAAGTCGAGATCGGAGCGAAAGCAAAGGAAAGGTTGGACTTGTAATGATTTGACTTGATTTATTTTCACTATTTAACTCTTACTTTTTTGATTATAATATTTTTTTAATGATCGCGCTGAAGTGTTCCGTGTCGCGGTTGGGAACAGAAGAGACCGACTTATTTCCATGCGGTCCTTACTGTCCCAACCAACGGCACTTTTTTACCGCTGGCTCTCCACTTCCCCGGTGCGTTCTGAAAACGCGTGAGTGGAGAGTTTCCACGTTCAGCGCCATCTACCCGTCCGCATCCGCAACATCCGAAATAAATTTCGAATGCTGCAGATCCTGCCGCGCCACAGTACCACAGGATCGGTACTTGGTCCCCTGTTGTGGAATATCATGTATAATGGGGTGCTTGCTCTTCCCGTCCCAGAGGGGACTACGATTGTCGGCTTTGCTGATGACCTAGCTGTGGTTGTTGCAGCAAAACACCCAGAAGATGTGGAGGTTTACGCAACGGAAACAGTGAGAGCGGTAAAGTCCTGGCTAGAAAAGGCCGGGCTGACCTTGGCGGACGCGAAAACGGAAGCGGTCTTGATAACGAAACGCAGGAAAAATAATACTGTAAAAGTGGAGGTCGGTGGACATACGGTCGTATCAAAGCCGGCTATCAAATACCTGGGGGTAATAATTGACACCAAATTGAGTTTTAGGGAGCACCTAGAGTATGCATGCCAAAAGGCAGCCAGTGCCACCACGGCACTTGCAAAAATGTTGCCAAATATTGGTGGGCCGAAACATTGCCGGAGGTTGGTGCTAGCCGGAGTGGTGCGCTCCATCCTGCTCTACTCGTCGCCTGTGTGGGCAGAGGCGCTTGCAAACTCTCAGAGACGGAAGCAGGTGAACTCGGTTTACCGGCGGATGGCTTTGAGGGTTTGCAGTGCTTTTAGAACCACATCAGATGAGGCAGTATTGGTGGTGGCAGGCATGATCCCGGTTGACAGTCTGGCCAAAGAAATGAGTGTCCTGTACAATGCAAGACATATGGAGGGGCATGCACAGCGTAGAAATGCGGCAAGGTCAGAGTCGCTTGATCTCTGGCAACGCAGATGGGACGAGTCTGCGAAAGGTCGGTGGACGCACAGGCTCATTCCCAACATTAGGGTGTGGCTTGAGCGAAAACATGGGGATACCAACTACCACATTACCCAGTTCCTCACGGGACACGGTGGTTGCTACAGGCAGTATCTGCACCGCTTTGGGTTGGATGATTCTCCGAACTGTCCCAGATGCGATGGCATACCGGAGGATCCAAAGCATGTGATGTTTCACTGCCCACGATTTGCGATGGAGAGAAGGAGCTTAAACCAGGTGCTGGGCAGGAGCGGGACCCCGGAGAGCTTGGTTACTGAGATGCTGGAGTCCGAGGAGAAGTGGCTTGCGGTTAGCTCCGCAATCATCCAAATGCAGGAGGAGTTGCTGAAAGAACAAAGAAGGAGGAAAGCTGCGAATAGGAGAAGGATGAGTGCCTAAGAGCAAACCTACCCCGCCAAGTAATACCTCAATGGTCCTGCGGGGCTGGGGCTGGAGAGACCGGGGGTGGTTTTTAGTGGGTGTGAATCCCACACGCGCCTGCTGTTGTTCCGCCGTTCGGGCGGCGGAGCTGCGGCGGAGCTGCGGCGGACGTGTCTTTCTAAGATTTTCCACCTCCGTGTACGCACAAAAAAAAAAAAAAAAAAACTATATATATCATATATATATGCATATATATATATATCATATATATATGCATATATGCGGAGTTGCCAAATCTCCCATCAGGCGCGTCCCTTCGTGCGGATAAGGGAATGCTCGGCGAATGTGTCATGGACATGCATATGCACGCATCCGGAGATGTGCGTGTATGGGCATGCTTATGCGCAGGCCGGGTAGGTGGGAAGTAAACGCCCACCCGTGGATAAAAATTGGCTATGGGAAGGACACCCAGAAATTAAACCAAATATGGAAGAGGAGAAAAGTAGTTTTTTTACGGTGCAGGGCTTCGGAAACCCAGTGCCGGCGGTTTTTGGGAGTGAGCAAGCGGGCTCCCGGCCGTCGATATCCAACGACCGCAGTGCCTCAGTAGTGGGAAACTTGGCTACTGTGGCATCTAATGCTACAAGAGATAATGGTGGATTGGAAATTAGGTCCACACCGGATCCCGTTAGGAGGAGTTCGAAGCTTGGGAGATCACCACCGAGAACAATGGTTCTTTTTGGTAGTCGAGATTCGTCGCGGGACTCTGAAAGAAATACGAATAGTCCCTTAATCGAGATCATTCCTTGTGGCGCAAGGCGCGAAAGCAAACGAGAACATACCGGAATGGCGTTCGTTACACTTGGGGAACGAATAAATGAACTGTGTGAGTTCATCAAGGAGAGGCGGAATATCCATCAAAATATGCGAGCCTTGATAAGAGGCATTAAATTGTCTTATATCAGGGCACTCGAAGAAAAGAATTCCCAAGCGTCAGTTGGCAAGGTCACAAGGGAAACGCAGGTGACGCCTCCCCGTGATAAAGCAGGCGGGAAGACAGGAAAACGGGCTAGGGACGGTACCAGCGAGCCTCTTGGACCACCGCAAGCCCCGAAGAAGAAAAAAGCCTCTTCACCAAAGAAGGCGGAGTCGACGAGAGTACCCGCGAAAGTCGGTAATCTCACGATTGCAGCCACAACACCTACAAAAGTGGAAGAAACCAACGCCCGGAGGCCCGAACAATGGACTAAGGTGAGCAACAAGAGGAAAAAGGACAAAAAGAAGCTCCGCCCGGAAATAATAATTATTTCCAAGAAGGGAAATATGTCCTATGCCGACATCCTCCGAAAGGTGAAGTCAGACCCGGAATTGAAGGATTTGGGGGATAATGTGAGCCGTATTAGGCGAACACAGAAAGGGGATCTGATGCTGGAGTTAAGTAAATCCGCCGACAAGTCGGCCGATAACTTCCGCGGGAAGGTGGAAAGTGTACTTGGAGAGGAAGCTGAGGTAAGAGCTCGGAAACAGGAGATAGTGGTTGAGTGCAAGGACCTAGATGAAGTCACCTCACGGGAGGACATCTGTGCTGCGCTGAAGCAGCAGTTCAACCTTGGCGATATAGACCAGAGTGCCATAAAAAGGATGAAGAAGGCATATGGTGGCACACAGACCGCTATTATTAGTTTGCCGGCGGAGTCAGCTATTAAGTTGATTACCGCGGGCAAGGTAAGAGTAGGTTGGGTCGTGTGCAGGCTCAGGGAACAAATCTCTCTAAAGAGATGCTTCAGATGCCTCGATTTCGGCCATTTTACGGCGGCATGCACTAGCCAGCATGATAGGTCGAGGAGTTGCAGGAAGTGTGGGGAAGAGGGCCACCTCATCAAAGATTGCACCGGAGATCCACGGTGTATGTTATGCAGTGAGAAAGAGGGCGTGGACGGCCGGCATATTGCGGGAAGCAGCAGATGTCCGGTATATAGGAGGGAGCTGAACCGCACAGGAAAATGAGATTGATACAAATCAATCTCAATCACTGTGAGGCAGCTCAGGACCTGCTCTCGCAAACCATTCGAGAGTCGAATGTCGATGTCGCGGTTATTTGCGAGCCATACAGAAACTACGGCGGTGCGACTTGGGCGGTGGATGCTTCTGGCAACGCCGCAATCTGGGCGTGCGGAAGACAGGCCATTCAGGAAGTCATGGCCCCCCCGGTTTTATAAGGACGAAGGTCAACGGTGTCCATATTTACAGCTGCTACGCTCCTCCTAGCGCAACCTTAGCACAATATGAGGAGATGTTAGACAGTCTGGTGTTGGATGCTAGAGACCGCAGCCCTAAAATCATTGCGGGCGATTTCAACGCGTGGGCCCTGGACTGGGGAAGCCGATCGACGAACACCAGAGGTCAAATTCTGTTGGAGTCATTTGCGGAGCTGGACATCGTGCTGGCCAACGTTGGATGCGTGCCCACCTTTCGAGGCAGAGGGTCGGGTTCGATCGTTGACCTGACATTTGTTAGCACTTCACTGGTGAGGGGGATGGCTTGGCAAGTGAGTGAGCACTACACCCACAGTGACCACCAGGCCATCTTCCTCCACATTGGTAACCGGGGAAGCAGTCAACGACGCTCTGGAGGTGGAAAGGCTAAGGCGGTTGGCTGGTCTATCGGAGCTTTCGACGAGGAGATATTCCTGGCCGCATTGGAGGGAGCCCATGATCCGGATGGAACAGCGGTGGAAAGGGTCACACAGCTGTCTCAGCGTGTAACCGAAGCATGCGACGCTACGATGCCACGACGACGTTTGCACCACGGCAAGAGGCCAAACTACTGGTGGAACACGGAGATCGCTGCCTTGAGATCCTCTTGTCTCCGAGCGAGGAGACTTTCCCACAGGACAAGAGGAAGGCCGGAGCACCAGGAGCGTGAGGAAGAATAGAGGGATCTGCGAAGCAACCTTAAGAAGGCCATTCGGAGAAGCAAGCGGGAATGCTACCAGAAGCTCTGCATGGAGGCTAATACGAATCCGTGGGGTACAGCCTACCAAATTGTAATGAAGAAGATCCGCGGGCGAAAATCACCTCAGGTGACATGCCCACGGCTCTTGTTGCAAATAATTGCAACTCTTTTCCCGCAGCAGGAGCAGGACGAAAGAGAACCCCAACTGGCAGCTCAGCAGGACGTCTTCTCGATCCCTGATGTTACCGAAGAGGAACTTTGGGAAATCTGCAGACGTATTGGGGACAGCAAGGCTCCGGGATTGGACGGAATTCCGAACAGGGCTCTGAAGGTGGCGGTCAAGGCCAGACCAAGGTGGTTCGCAAGCACATTCGAATCGTGCATGGCGGAAGGAGTGTTTCCCGCCCAGTGGAAGAGGCAGAAACTGGTCTTGCTACCGAAGCCTCGAAAACCACCCGGCGTGCCCTCTTCATATCGCCCTATTTGTCTCTTAGACACCATGGGGAAGATGTTGGAGAGGGTGATATACAACAGGCTGCTCCCGTTCATCGAGCTTGCGGGTGGTCTTTCAGAGCGGCAATATGGGTTTCGGCGAGCCCGTTCTACGGTCCATGCAGTAGCAAAGGTCGTGGAATTGGCTCGAAATGCGATGGCCATGGGCAAATGCTGTGCTCTGGTGACGCTGGATGTCAAAAATGCTTTTAACTCAGCCAACTGGGGCTGGATTAAGGGCGTTTTGGCCAAACTGGGTGTTCCTAGCTACTTGGCTCGGCTCATCGAGAGTTACTTTTCGGATAGACTTCTCTGGTACGAGACGGACGACGGGCCGAAGGAGTACATTGTGACAGCAGGTGTGCCTCAAGGTTCTGTATTGGGACCGCTGCTGTGGAACATAATGTACGACGGAGTGCTTGGCCTTCGCGTGCCGGAGGAGACAACGCTGATTGGTTTTGCGGACGACTTGGCGGTAATTGCAATTGCAAAGCATCCCGAGGACGTGGAGCTTTATGCAAATGAAGCCATTCATACCATCAAGTCATGGTTACGAATGGCCAAGCTGGACCTGGCGGACGAAAAGACGGAAGCGGTCCTCATTACCAACCGTACGAAGAACAACACGGTTACCATCCGGGTTGGTAACCGTGAGGTCGTCTCAAAATCGGTTGTCAAATACCTGGGGGTGATGATCGATGCCAAGCTGAGTTTCAAGGGACACTTGGATTATGCGCGAGAAAAGGCAGCAAATGCCAGCTCATCCCTTGCAAGGATGATGCCTAACGTGGGAGGGCCGAAGTATAGTCGCAGGCTACTCATCGCGGGAGTGGTGAGGTCGATCCTGCTATACGCGGCCCCTGTCTGGGCGGGAGCGTTGAACCACGCGGTCAACCGGAGGAAGATATGTTCGGCATACCGGCCAATTGCGCTAAGGGTGTGCAGCGCATTTAGGACGGCGTCGACGGAGGCAGTGTGTGTTATCGCAGGAATGATCCCTATAGATCTTCTAGCGAGCGAGGCACACTGGCTCTACGAAAAACGGAAGGCAAATCCAGCCGAGGTGAATGCGGATTTCCGAAAAGCCATCAGGAGAGAGTTGTGTGGCAAGTGGCAACAACGATGGGATAACTCCGACAAGGGCAGGTGGACCCATACATTGATCCCGTGCATCGAGAAATGGGTCAACCGAAAGCACGGAGAATTGAATTACCACCTGACACAGTTCCTTACGGGACACGGTGGCTATAGGAAGTACTTGCATCGCTTCGAGTTGGACGAGTCTCCCAACTGTCCTGAATGCGGTGCTACACTCGAGGACCCGGAGCACGTTATGTTCGATTGTCCCAGATTTCTACAGCAGAAAAGGAGGTTGAACAGCATCTTAGGGGCGGACATCGAGCCCTCCAACCTGGTGGAAGAGATGTTGAAGTCGGAGGAAAACTGGATGGCGGTAAATGAGGCAGTAGCCGTGGTGCAGGCAAAACTCCTGGAGTTGGATCGAGCTCGGAAGGCGGCGCGACGGAGACGTGACATGGACGAGCTGGTATAGCGAACCAGAGCCTGCAACCTGGCGCAGCAGCGTCTTTCTAAGATTTCCACCTCCATCCATAAAAAAAAAAAAAAAAAAAATATATATATATATATATATACACATATATATATATATGTATATATATATACATATCTATATATATGGTTACATGTCCTGTAACATGCGTCACTCCACCTTACACAAACACCACATGCCCATAATACGTATGAGTCATGAACACCTTATCTTCATAAAATTTATCTTACTAAACTCGAGCGAAATAATATAAACATTGTCATTCGAACAAGAAGCTAGAATCTATCCATAAGAGATAAGCGACATTTGAACATAAACAAAAACATGACTCAAACGAACATTGAGCGATATCGAGTTACAAAAGATGCAACTTTGCAAACTCAGCAATTTGCGCCCTTTGTTCAACTCAACTATAAATAAGGTAGAATTGATCTAAGTTTTTAGTCTTAGGCAAAATTTCATCGAGAAAATAAAGCTTACTACTCCGAGTAACCGCCGTGTTTTTATTTTTCATTAACCGACGGTACAAGCTCGTAACTGGCGCAGTCGGTTTCGGTCGTCACTTAGTTATTTTGTAAAAAAAAAATTCCGCTAAGCCAAACTCAATCTAGAGGACACGGCAAGGAAAAAACATACAAAAAAAAAACAAACGCGATCGGGAACTTGCAACAATAAACGGTCACCGTAACACCAGTTGTGATTCCGGTCAACCTAACAAACATAAAAAAAAGGGTATTGCAACGCCCAGACTCAGAATTTTAAGAGAATTCGGGTCAAACCAATATAAAAAAGGCTTGCATCGCCTCATAGGACGAATTTTAAAAGAATTCTCCTCCAACCAGGACAAACTGAGTTGGCTAATATATAAACATCAAGTAACATTATTAGTGAAAGTGTTATATAAAAAAAAAAAGTCATCACCAGATCCTGAAAACAAAAAAACTGAAAATAGCACGCTACCGGTGGGGCGAGTACGCCTACGGAAGCCCTTAAATCAGTTCAACTTTAAATCCTGAACAACTATAGTTCATCACCAGTATCCAGCAGTGTTTCGACCTTGTAAACATTCATACTGTCATCACAAAGTAAGTATCTAAGGAACTAGAGGCCTTAGGTAAAACCTTTAAACCAACCAACCAACCAACCAACCAATCAACAACCAACAAAATGGCTACACAACAAGGACCAAGTGTCAGTAGACCAGAAGTCCAACCCTTCACAATTCCATACAATGAAGTCCTTCGACGAGCGGAAAACATACCGATATTCGATGGCGACAAACATATGTTAACTACGTGGATATCACATGTCAACAAAATATTAGCATTAGCACCATTTGGCGAAGAAAGAATGTTCGTCTACGATATTATAATACAACGAATAAAAGGCAGAGCTTTACAGGCCTATTTAAATCTCCCAGACAAAGGCTGGCACTCCGTTGCATCAGCATTCAAAAACGAATTTGGCGTATCAGAATCATACGACTCAATTATCGCGAGACTACATAGAATAACTAACTTTAACCATAAATTAAACAAAAATTATACAATATACGAACTGTATCACAAATTATTAGAAATCAAAAATCTGCTTTCGCTTAAATATGAGCAGGATCCTAACCAACTCGACTCTATCATCTACAATCACAAAAATTCCGACAAAATTGTCTTAAGTAAATTTCTAGCGCTTCTTCCTAGAGCAGAATTTTGGGCTCTAGACGCGAAAAAACCAACCAATTTAACTGAAGCTTACAACTACCTCAAAGAAACCATTGACAGAGTGGATGCTACGGCAATGAAAGACGAATTTCAACCCACTAAATATCAAAAAAACTTCAATTATAATAAAAATAATTTCAAATACAACAAAAGTTTTAACAAATTTAACAATCAAAACATTGAACATCCTCAAAACAGAGACAA
The DNA here is from genome assembly GCF_905115235.1 of Hermetia illucens. Classification (NCBI taxonomy): domain Eukaryota; kingdom Metazoa; phylum Arthropoda; class Insecta; order Diptera; family Stratiomyidae; genus Hermetia; species Hermetia illucens. The sequence continues at coordinate 121,777 of NW_024037036.1, read as the reverse complement.
CAGTAATTACAATTTCAAACAAACTAACCAAAGTTTCAATAAACCCCAAAGGAACTACAATTCCGAATATAAATATAACAAATTCAACAACCATTCTCAAAAAAGGAATGAAACTAATAGGTCAGAAATTCCAGACGCATCCATGCGAACACAAATTACCAATCCTAAATATAATTCAGGATATACTCCCAGACCAAACCTAGATCCCAAGGACATGAGTTATATTTCCAAAATGTCCACACAAACGATTCAACCTGAGCAAAATTTTCAAATATTTGCCTCGGAAACCCTTTACCAATAACAAATTTATCAATCGATGGTGAAACAATTCCAATCCTGATAGACACAGGAGCAACAACATCTAGTCTTGATCAAAATTGTCTTCAAAACCTACCAAAAATTAAACTCGACATTCCGATCCCAATAGCAGGATTAGGCGGTAACTACAATGTTACACACAAAATTAAAACAAACATGCCAAAAGAATTTCAAATGCCAGAAGATCACAAAATCTTATGGAACATCATGGATTTTTCAAACAAATCTTTCAAAGGTATAATAGGACAAAACCTTCTATATCCACTGAACGCAGCAATATTCTCTGGATTTGGATACCTACAAATAGGAACAAACAGAATCCCTTTCAATTATGCTCCACCACAGGAGATCAATAATGCTGATGTCATAGAACCCGTTATTGAACAAAAATACCAAAATTTAACCAAAAATTTAAACTTAGAGGAACAACAGTCTCTCACCAAAATCCTAAAAAAATTTAACAACTTAATGTATAAAGACGGAGATTTACTTACAGCAACCTGTCAAACTCGTCACAAATTAGACTTAACGTCAGACAAACCCATCTATACAAAAATTTACAGATTTCCACCTGTCCATGAGCAGGAAGTGAACAGACAAATAACCGAAATGCTAGAACAAGGCATTATCAGAAAAAGTCAATCACCCTACAATAGTCCAATTTGGGTGGTCCCCAAAAAACTTGATAATTCAGGGAAACAAAAATGGCGAATCGTAATCGATTATCGTAAATTAAACGAAATAACTGTCGAAGACAAATTCCCAATTCCAAACATAGAAAACCTGTTCGATAAACTCGGAAAGGCACAATACTTCACTACATTGGACCTTGCAAAAGGATTTCACCAAATTGAAATACAAGAAAAAGACAAGTTCAAAACAGCCTTCAGTACACCTCAGGGACATTTCGAATTTAATCGTATGCCCTTCGGTTTAAAAAACGCACCTGCTACTTTTCAGCGCATGGTAAATGAAGTACTAGCGGATCATATCAATAAAATCTGCATTGTCTATCTAGACGACATTTTAATCTTTGGCACCTCCATACAGGAGATGGAAAATAATACCAAATTAATCTTCCAAAAATTACAGGAACACAACCTGAAAATACAAGTTGATAAATGCAAATTTTTCGCAAAAGAAACCGAATTTCTAGGTCACATATTAACTTCGGATGGTATAAAACCCAACCCAAATAAAATTGAAGTCATAAAAAAACTTAACATCCCCAAAACTTTGAAACAAATTCGCAGTTTCCTAGGTATCACTGGATACTATAGAAAATTCATCCAAAACTACGCAAAAATAGCGACACCATTAACAGACTCACTCAAAAATGAGAATCAGATCGATTATACCGATCCCAAATATATAAACTCCTTCGAAAAACTCAAACAAATGTTAATCAACTATCCAATCCTGAAGTATCCAAACTTCAAGGAAAAATTCACTCTAACCACAGACGCTAGCAATAAAGCCATAGGAGCCATTCTATCGCAAAAAGGACATCCAATCTCTTATGCTTCGAGAACCCTCAATGTACATGAACGGAATTACTCTACCATAGAGAAAGAGCTTTTAGCAATCGTTTGGGCTATAAAATATTTCAGACCCTACCTTTACGGTGTAAAATTCGAAATCAAAACTGATCACAGACCATTAGTATGGTTACAAAGTCTCAAAGACCCCGATTCAAAAACCCTTCGTTGGCGCATAAAACTCAACGAATATAATTTCAACATAAGTTACGTAAAAGGTAAAGAAAATCAAGTTGCTGATTTCTTAAGCCGCATTAATACAGACCAAAACGAAATTAACTACCAAAATAAAATACCATCAGATATAGCAACAATTCACTCAGGAAAAGAGGAATTGAACGACCACATACACATTCGAGAAGGAATAGTAAACACTTGCAAACATCAAATAATATTAGTAAAAGAAAAACAAAAAGAACTCAAAACAGTTCATAAAAATAGACATATCTACATCGATGAAATAGATCTTAACAGTGAAAATTTGACAACTGAAATCTTAAAACGCAATCTACCAGAAAAAGGAAAAATCGGAATATATAGTGAACTTCCATATTCAATATACAACAAATTACAAATACTAATCGTGAAACTTTTCAGTAACAATTTAAAATTGCACTTTATAAAGTATAGCAAACGAGCAATCGATCTATTAGATCAAGAACAAACACTCAAAATAATAAAAACAGAGCATGAGGAAAACAAACACCTCGGCGTTAATAAAACCTATGATAACCTAAAAGGAAAGTACTATTTCCCTAAACTAGAAAAACTAATCAACGAATACATCGATAATTGCGAAACATGCGGTAAAACCAAATACGACAGAAAGCCGTATAAAATCAAATTTGAAATTTCAGAAACCCCTAACGACGTTAACGAAATAGTCATAATGGACATTTACATGACTAAAAATAAAAATTATTTCACAACTTTCGACAAATTTTCCAAATACCTTCATATAAAATATACTCTCGATAAAAACCCTATAACCCTAATAAAACTAATACAAGAATATATAACGACATTCGGCAAACCCAAAAAGGTCATATTCGACAACGCTTTCGACGTAATATCAATAACACAATTTCTAAAGTCAAGAGACATAGAATACCACACAACAGCCCCAGGATCCCATACAGGAACGGCAGACATTAACAGATGTCACAATACACTCACCGAACGAATCAGAACTATCCAAGAAATAAACAAACAAAAGGATTTAGACTTCGTCATATTAGAAGCTGTAGAATCATACAACAACACAGTACATTCCACAACAGGCTATACCCCATTCGAAATTCAATTCGGAAAAATCAACAAAAACAAATTAACAGAAAGAATGCAAAACAGAAAAAACATATGGATTTCAAAAATTAACCAAAACCGCGAACAAAAACCCGATATAGAAAACAAACAAGTCTACGTAAAGAAAACTTTTAGAAGAAAAAACGAACCTCTATTCGAAAGAAGAGAAATAGAGAAAGACAGTAATCAAAATATAATACAGAAAAAGAATAATAAGAAAATTAACCTTGATAGAATCAAACGTCAACCCAAATACTATAAAAACAAAGAAACTAATACAAAAGAACTAATAAAGAAAGACCCTATCAAATACCCAATAGAGAAATACGGTATTTCCATTTACGAAAATGATCTAAAAACCCTCGATAATCAAAACTGGCTCAATGATAATATAATAAACTTTTATCTAAACCTCATAACAGAAAATAACAATAAAGTATATGTATTCAATACCTTTTTCATAAACAAATATTTAGAACAAGGATACGACTCTATTAAAAGATGGACCAAAAAAGTCAACATATTTAACTACGACACAATCTTGATACCAACCCACATAAAAGGTAATCATTGGACATTAATAGTCATTAACAACAAAACCAAAACAATTTCCAACTATGATTCCCTTGGAAATAACAACAACTACACGTTAGAAAAACTACAGAATTATTTAAATCTTGAATCCCTAGACAAACTCAAGAAAGAGTTACCTGAAAAATATATAACCATTAACGAAATGGACATCCCTCATCAGCACAATAGTTATGATTGCGGAGTCTACACCCTTAAATTCGCAGAACTAATAACTCAAAATAAACCCCTAATATTCACTCAATCAAACATACCCTTGTATAGACATCAAATCAAAGAAAATATCCTTAACGAAAAAATAATTTGAAAAACTTTCTTTTTCAGATGATAACAATCATCTTTATCATGTTACTATCCATGGTAACTAGTGAACCCCAGTACATTAAAAACGAGAAAATTAAATCGAACTCAGGAATAATCTTAATCCCCAAGAACGAACCGGCAACTTTAATAAAAGATTGGTACAGAATCTACCACACCATTAACCTAAAATCCTATGTAAAAGCCATAAATAATATCCAAAATACAAAAATCAATAACAGTTTCATTAAACACACAATTAACTTAATAAAATTAGAACTAACACTAATCAACCCAAAAATTAATGTAAAAACATCTCAAATAATCACAAATAACAAAACCCTTGAACAACAAAAGAAAGAAGAATTCGAACATTGGAATGAATGCACCTTCCTGAAATATAACGAAACATTAGATAAAATGAACAAATGCCTAGAAGTCAAAAACTCTTTCCCAGATTACAAACACTTACACTCAGTCAACATGACTACTCTGGAACTTTACGTTCAACATTGTAATGATAATCCCAAAAACGAAGAATGCATACCCCTATTTAATAACGCCTCAGAGCATAGCAACTTTTTCAATTGCATGAAAAAAGACACAGTCAAAAATTGTCACACCCACCATGTCATACACAAAAGAGGACTTTTCAACTTCATTGGAACTGGATATAATTGGTTATTCGGACTAGTTGATAGAGACGAATACAACCAGATCCTAGAGCATATGCAGATCATTGATTCCAACAATCACGAAATTATAAAAAAATTAAATAATCAAATTAAAATAAACTCAATATTGCAAGAAAATATGAACCAAATCAATAAAAATATAAATAATATTCAAAAGCAAGTTAGTACAGAATTTGTAAAAAAGTTAAATGAATTTCAAAAGTTAATAAACGAAGAAATAATTGAAATTAAAATCACTCAAGCCTTAAGTCATATTCAAGACGAATTGGAAAAAATTATTGACAATATTAACTCTGCAAAAATAGGAATAATGACAAGATCACTATTAACAAAAGACGAAATAAATTCCCAAAACATCAGTCTTAACCAATTAAAATTAACAACACTAGTTGTACTACAAAAAGAGAATAAACTAACATTTGTAATATCAATACCAAACATTATTGAGTACCCACAATTCTTTGTAAGAAAAATTGTAAACCAAAATTTTGAATACCTAAACATAACCAATTCCATTGCTATAAAGACATCAGATAATAAATATTGTAAATTAGAAAAATACATCAAAAATTTATGTAAACCAATAAACTGTAAATCTTGTAAAGTAAGAGATGAAAACTTCTCATACATAGAAGAAATCGAAAACGGAAAAATACTCGTTGTAAACGCAGAAAAATTAAATTGTGTACAAAAATGTAAACAAACAAATGTAATAACACTTGAAGGAAATTATATAATAACCTTCGTAAACTGTGAAGTTACTATTAACAATAATACTTACGTAAATAAAGTAATAAACCATATTGACAACCTTGTAACAAGTCCAATTACAAACATATCAGACATACAATTTGAATTCAATTTCACAGAAATTAAAATGAAAACCTTTCAAAACAATGAAGAAATTAGAGAATTGCATTACATAAACAAGAAGACCTGGATATCAACTTCTACTATTCTCCTAATAATCTCAATAATTCTAGCATTAATTCTTTTCACTTATTGTAAACTGAAAAATAAAACAATAAAAATTAAAAATTTTATCCCAACGGTAAATAAAATTAGAGAAAACCAGGCAAAATTTAATAAGGAGGACGAATCTGTTTCCTTTGAGGACAAAGTAAAGTCAAAGGAGGGGGAGGTTACATGTCCTGTAACATGCGTCACTCCACCTTACACAAACACCACATGCCCATAATACGTATGAGTCATGAACACCTTATCTTCATAAAATTTATCTTACTAAACTCGAGCGAAATAATATAAACATTGTCATTCGAACAAGAAGCTAGAATCTATCCATAAGAGATAAGCGACATTTGAACATAAACAAAAACATGACTCAAACGAACATTGAGCGATATCGAGTTACAAAAGATGCAACTTTGCAAACTCAGCAATTTGCGCCCTTTGTTCAACTCAACTATAAATAAGGTAGAATTGATCTAAGTTTTTAGTCTTAGGCAAAATTTCATCGAGAAAATAAAGCTTACTACTCCGAGTAACCGCCGTGTTTTTATTTTTCATTAACCGACGGTACAAGCTCGTAACTATATATATATATATATGTATATATATATATATATTGTTTTTTTGTGCGTACACGGAGGTGGAAAATCTTAGAAAGACACGTCCGACGCTGCTCCGCCGCCCGAACGCCGGAACTACAGCGGGCGCGTGTGGGATTCACACCCATTAAAAAACACCCTCGGTCTCTCCAGCCCCGCGGGACCACCATTAAGGTACTGCTTCGCGGGGTAGGTTTGCCCTTAGGCACTCATCCTTCTCCTATTTGCAGCTTTCCTTCCTTCTTTGTTCATTCAGCAACTCCTCCTGCATTTAGGATGATTGCGGAGCCAACCTGCAAGCCACTCCTCCTCGGACTCCAGCATCTCAGTAACCAGGCTCTCCGGGGTCCCGCTCCATATATATATATTAAATATATATTTTCTTTCTTATGGATGGAGGTGGCAAATCTTAGAAATACGCTGCTGCGTCAGGTTGCAGCAGTGTGTGCGATTCGCACCCACTAAAACCACCCCCACTCTTCCACCCTTCCTCGCGGGACCACCGTGAAGTATTACTTCGCTGGAGAGGCTCTGGTTCGCTATACAAGCTCGTCCATGTCGCGTCTCCGTCGCGCCGCCTTCCGAGCTCGATCCAACTACAGGAGTTTTGTCTGCACCACGGCTAGCTGCATCATTTACCTGCCATCCAGTTTTCCATGCGACTTCAGCATCTCTTCCACCAGGTTCGAGGGCTCGATGTCCGCCCCTAAGATGCTATTCAACCTCCTTTTCTGCTGCAGAAATCTACGGACAATGGAACATAACTTGCTCCGGGTCCTCGGGTGTAGCACTGCATTCAGGACAGTTGGGAGACTCGTCCAACTCGAAGCGATGCAAGTACTTCCTATAGCCACCGTGTCCCGTAAGGAACTGTGTCAGGTGGTAATTCAACCTCTCCGTGCTTTCGGTAGACCCATTTCTCGATACACGGGATCAATGTATGGGTCCATCGGCCCCTGTCGGAGTTATCGCACCGTTGTTGATGGCTTTTCGGAAATGCGCATTCACCTCGGCTGGATTTGTCTTCCGTTTTTCGTAGAGCCAGTGTGCCTCGCTCTCTAGAAGATCTATAGGGAATCATTCCTGCGATGACACACATTGCCTCCGTCGACGCCGTCCTAAATGCGCTGCACACCCTTAGCGCAATTGGCCAGTATGCCGAACTTATCTTCCTCCGGTTGACAGCGTGGTTCAACGCTTCCGCCTAGACAGGCGCCGCGTATAGCAGAATCGACCTCACCGCTCCTGCGATGAGTAGCCGGCGACTATACTTCGGCCCTCCCACGTTAGGGCATCATCCTTGCAAGGGATGCCCTGGCATTTGCTGCCTTCTCTCCCGCATAATCCAAGTGTCCCTTGAAACTCAGCTTGGCATCGATCATCACCCCCAGGTATTTGACAACCGATTTTAAGACGATCTCACGATTACCAACCTGGATGGTAACCGTGTTGTTCTTCGTACGGTTGGTAATGAGGACAGTCCTCCTGTCTTTACGTCCGCCAAGTCTAGCTTGACCATTCGTACCTATGACTTGATGGCATGAATGGCTTCATTTGCATAAAGCTCCACGTCCCCGGGATGCTCTGCAATTGCAGCTACCGCCAGGTCGTCCGTAAAACCAAACAGCGTTGTCTCCTCCGGCACGCAAAGGCCAAGCACTCCGTCGTACATTATGTTCCACAGCAGTGGTCCCAATACAGAACCTTGAGGCACACCTGCTGTCCTCCTTCGGCCCGTCGTCCGTCTCGTACCAGAGAAGCCTGTCCGAAAAGTAACTCTCGATGAGCCGAGCCAAGTAGCTAGGGAACACCCAGTTTGGCCAAAGCGCCTTTAATGCAGCCCCAGTTGGCTGAGTTAAAAGCATTTTTGACGTCCAGCGTCCCCAGAACACAGCATTTGTCCATGGCCATTGTATTTCGAGTCAATTCCACGACCTTTGCCTACTGCATCGACCTGTAGAACGGGCTCGCCGAAACCCATATTGCCGCTCTGAAACACCACCCGCAAGCTCAATGAACGGGAGCAGCCTGTTGTATATCACCCTCTCCAACATCTTCCCCATGGTGTCTAAGAGACAAATAGGGCGATATGAAGAGAGCACGCCGGGGTTTTCGGGGCTCGGGAGCAACACCAGCTTCTGCCTCTTCCACTCCAGCCTTCCCCTTGCCCTGTGGGAAAGTCTCCTCGGCTCGGAGACAAGAGGACCTCAAGGCAGCGATCTCCGTGTTCCACCAGTAGTTTGACCTGTTACCGTGGTGCAAACGTCAGTCGTGGCATCGTAGCGTCGCATGCTTCAGTTACACGCTGAGACAGCTGTGTGACCCTTTCCACCGCTGTTCCATCCGGATCATGGGCTCTCTCCACTGCGGCCAGAAATGTCTCCTCGTCGAAAGCTCCGATAGACCAGCCAACCACCTTAGCCTTTCCACCTCCAGAGCGTCGTTGACTGGTTCCCCGGTTCCCAATGCGGAGGAAGATGGCCTCGCGGTAATTGTGGGTGTAGTGCTCACTCACTTGCCAAGCCATCTCCCTCACCAGTGAAGTCCTAACAAATGTCAGGTCAACGATCCGAACCCGACCCTCTTCCTCGAAAGGTGGGCACGTATCCAACGTTGGCCAGCACAATGTCCAGCTTCCGATATAGACTCCAACAGAATTTGACCTCCGGTGTTCGTCGATCGGTTTCGCCACTGAAGGGCACACGCGGTTGAAATCGTCCCGCAATGATTTTAGGGCTACGGTCTCTAGCGTCCAGCACCAGACTGTCTAACATCTCCTCATATTGTATTAAGGTTGCACTAGGAGGAGCGTAGCAGCTGTAAATATGGATACCGTTGACCTTCGCCCTTATAAAACCGGCTACCAGGGGGTCCACGACTTCCTGAATGGCCTGTCTTCCGCACGCCCAGATTGCGGCGTTGCCAGAAGCATCCACCGCCCAAGTCGCACCGCCGTGGTTTCTGTACGGCTCGCAAATAATCGCCCACATCCACATTCGACTCTCGAATGGTTTGCGAGAGCAGGTTCTGAGCTGCCTCACAGTGATTGAGATTGATTTGTATCAATATCATTTGCTTGTGCGGTTCAGCTCCCTCCTATATACCGGACATCTGCTGCTTCCCGCAACATGCCGGTCATCCACGCCCTCTTTCCCAAAACATAGCATGGACCGTGGATCTCCGGTGCACCACATCAGATGAGGCAGTATTGGTGGTGGCAGGCATGATCCCGGTTGACATTCTGGCCAAAGAAATGAGTGTCCTGTACAATGCAAGACGTATGGAGGGGCATGCACAGCGATGAAATGCGGCAAGGTCAGAATCGGTTGATCTCTGGCAACGCAGATGGGACGAGTCTACGAAAGGTCGGTGAACGCACAGGCTGATTCCCAACATTGGGGTGTGGCTTGAGCGAAAACATGAGGTGACCAACCACCACATTACCCAGTTCCTCACGTATCTGCACCGCTTTGGGTTGGATGATTTTCCGAACTGTCCCAGATGCGATGGCATACCGGAGGATCCAGAGCATGTGATGTTTCACTGCCCACGATTTGCGATGAAGAGAAGGAGGTTAAACCAGGTGCTGGGCAGGAGCGGGACCCGGAGAGCTTGGTTACTGAGGTGCTGGAGTCCGAGGAGAAGTGGCTTGCGGTTGGCTCTGCAATCATCCAAATGCCGGAGGAGTTGCTGAATGAACAAAGAAGGAGGAAAGCTGCAAATAGGAGAAGGATGAGTGCCTAAGAGCAAACGGGGCTGGAGAGACCGGGGGTCGTTTTTAGTGGGTGTGAATCCCACACGCGCCCGCTGTAGTTCCGGCGTTCGGGCGGTGGAGCTGAGGTGGACGTGTTTTCCTAAGATTTTCCAGCTCCGTGTACGCACAAAAATATATATATATATATATATATATATATATGTGCGAAGTTGTCTCCCATCAGGCGCGTCCCTTCGTGCGGATAAGGGAATGCTCGGCGAATGTGGCCATGCACATGCACGCATCCGGAGATGTGCGTGTATGGGCATGTTTAGCGCAGGCCGGGTAGGTGGGAAGTAAACGCCCACCCCTGGCTATTTGAAGGACACCCGGAAATTAAACCAATGTGGAAGAGGAGAAAAGTAGGTTTTTTACGGTGCAGGGCTTCGGAAACCCAGTGCCGGCGGTTTTCGGGAGTGAGGAAGTGGGCTTACGGCCGTCGATATCCAACGACCGCAGTGCCTCAGTAGTGGGAACCTTGGCTACTGTGGCATTTAATGCTACAAAGAGTTAATGCCGGAGGGGAAATTAGGTCGACACCGGATCCTTTTAGGAGGAGTTCGAAGCTTGGGAGATCACCACCGACGACAATGGTTACATTTGGTAGTCGAGATTCGTCGCGGGACTCTGAAAGAAACATGAATAGTCCCAAGACCGATATAATTCCTTTTGGCGCAAGGCGCGAAAGCAAACAGGATCATACCGGAATGGCGTTCGTTATACTCGGGGAACGAATAAATGAACTGTGCGAGTTCATCAAGGAGAGGCGGAATATCCACCAAAATATTCGAAGCTTTGATAAGAGGCCATAAATTATCTTATATCAAGGCACCCGAAGAAAGAATTCCCAAGCGTCAGGTGGCAAGGTCACAAGGGAAACACAAGGGATGCGTCTGGCAACGCCGCAATCTGGGCGTGCGGAAGACAGGCCATTCAGGAAGTCATGGCCTCCGGGATCCGGTTTTATAAGGGCGAATGGTCAACGGGGTCCATATTTACAGCTGCTACGCTCTTCCTAGTGCAACCTTAGTGCAATATGTGGAGATGTTAGACAATGTGGTGTTGAACGCTAGAGACCGCAGCCCTAAAAGCATTTCGGGCGATTTCAACGCGTGGGCCCTGGCAGTGGGGAAACCGATCGAGGAACACCAGAGGTGCAAATCCTGTTGGAGTCTTTTGCGGAGCTGGACATCGTGCTGGCCAACGTTGGATGCGTGCCCACCTTCCGAGGAAGAGGGTCGGGTTTCGATCATTGACCTGACATTTGTTAACACTTCACTGGTGAGGGAGATGGCTTGGCAAGTGAAGTGAGCACTACACCCACAGTGATCAACAGGCCATCTTCCTCGGCATTGAGAATCAGGGGAACCAGTCAACGATGCTCTGGAGGTAGAAAGGCTAAGGCGGTTGGCTGGTCTATCGGAGCTTTCGACGAGGAGACATTCCTGGCCGCATTGGAGGGAGCCCATGATCCGGATGGAACAGCGGTGGAAAGGGTCACACAGCTGTCTCAGCGTGTAACTGAAGCATGCGACGCTACGATGCCACGACGACGCTTTGCACCTGCGGCAATAGGCCAAACTACTGGTGGAAAAAGGAGATCGCTGCCTTGAGATCCTCTTGTCTCCGAGCGAGGAGACTTTCCCACAGGGCATGGGGAAGGCCAGAACACCAGGAGCGTGAGGAGGAATACAGGAATCTGCGAAGCAACCTTAAGAAGGCCATTCGAAGAAGCAAGCAGGGAATGCTACCAGAAGCTCTGCATGGAGGCTAATATGTATCCGTGGGGTACAGCCAACCAAGTTGTAATGAAGCAGATCCGTAAGGCAAAAATCACCTCAAGTGACATGCCACGCTCTTGTTGCAAATAATTAAAACACCTTTGCTGCAGCAGGAGCAGGACAAAAGGGCAACCCCAACGGGCAGCTCAGCAGGACGTCGTCTTGATCCTTGATGTTACCTAAGAGGAACTTTGGTGAAATCTGCAGAGGTATTGGGGATAGCAAGGCTCCGGGATTGGACGGAATTCCGAACAAGGCTCTGAAGGTGGCGGTCAAGGGCAGACCAAGGTAGTTTGCAAGCACATTCGAATCGTGCATGGCGGAAGGAGTGTTTCCCGCCAAGTGGAAGAGGCAGAAGCTGGTGTTGCTACCGAAGTCCCAAAAACCACCTGGCGTGCCCTCTTCATATCGCCCTATATGTCTCTTAGACACCATGGGGAAAATATTGGACAGGGTGATATACAACAGGCTGCTCCCGTTCATCGGGCGTGCGGGTGGTCTTTCAGAGCGGCAATATGGGTTTCGGCGAGCCCGTTCTACAGTCGATGCAGTAGCAAAGGTCGTGGAATTGGCTCGAAATACAATGGCTATGGACAAATGCTGTGCTCTGGTGACGCTGGATGTCAACAATGCTTTTAACTCAGCCAACTGGGGCTGGATAAAAGGCGCTTTGGCCAAACTGGGTGTTCCTAGCTATTTGGCTCGGCTAATCGAGAGTTACCTTTCAGACAGACTTCTCTGGTACGAGACGGATGACGGGCCGAAGGAGTACATTGTGACAGCAGGTGTGCCTCAAGGTTCTGTATTGGGACCACTGCTGTGGAACATAATGTACGACGGAGTGCTTGGCCTTCGCGTGCCGGAGGAGACAACGCTGATTGGTTTTGCGGACGACCTGGCGGTAGTTGCAATTACAAAGCATCCCGAGGACGTGGAGCTTTATGCAAATGAATCCCTTCATACCATCAAGTCATGGTTACGAATGGCCAAGCTAGACCTGGGGGACGAAAAGACGGAAGCGGTCCTCATTACCAACCGTACGAAGAACAACACGGTTACCATCCAGGTTGATAATCGTGAGGTCGTCTCAAAATCGGTTGTCAAATACCTGGGGGTGGTGATTCGATGCAGCTGAGTTTCAAGGGACACTTGGATTATGCGGGAGAGAAGGCAGCAAATGCCAGCTCATCCTTTGCAAGGATGATCCCTAATGTGGGAGGGCCTGAAGTATAATCGCCGGCTACTCATCGCGGGAGTGGTGAGGTCGATCCTGCTATACGCGGCCCCTGTCTGGGCGGTAGCGTTGAACCACGCTGTCAACCGGAGGAAGATAAGTTCGGCATACCGGCCAATTGTGCATCATCTGATATGGTTCTAAAAGCACTGCAAACCCTCAAAGCCATCCGCCGGTAAACCGAGTTCACCTGCTTCCGTCTCTGAGAGTTTGCAAGCGCCTCTGCCAACACAGGCGACGAGTAGAGCAGGATGGAGCGCACCACTGCGGCTGGCATCAACCTCCGGCAATGTTTCGGTCCACCAATATTTGGCAACATTTTTGTAAGTGCCGTGGTGGCACTGGCCGCCTTTTGGCATGCATACTCTAGGTGTTCCCTAAAACTCAATTTGGTGAATCAGAAATCAGTGCACCTTTTGCCAGGTTTACCACCATGCCAATTGCGTCCACCGTAGAGTGGGCGCGTCGGAAACCAAACTGGCGTTCCGACAAACCATTGCTGGCTTCGACGATGGGCAGGAGTCTGTTGTAGAAGACTCTCTCCATCATCTTCCCCATTCTATCCAACAGGCAGATAGGACTATACGACGCTGGGTTTCCAGGTTGCTTGCCAGGCTTCGGAAGCAACACCAGCTTTTGCTTTTTCCACTGGGCAGGGAATATTCCTTCTTTTAGGCACGCCTCGAAGGCGTTGGCGAAAAGGTCGGGCCTAGTCTTCACTGCCAGTTTCAAAGCTCGGTTGGGGATGCCATCCAAACCTGGGGCCTTGTTGTCACCGAACCTACCACATATTTCCCGCACCTCCTCCGCAGTTACAGGCGGTATTATGCCGTCATTTGGCTGGACAAAAATTTGCCTTCCCCTATTTTCGTGGTGAGGGAACAGAGTGGTAACAATCTACTTCAGGAGGCGCGGACAGGTAACCTGGGGTGATTTCCGCAGCCTTTTCATTACCACTCTGTAAGCCTCGCCCCAAAGGTTTATGTCGGCATGGTTGCACAGCTGTTTAAAGCAGTTCTTTTTGCTCCTCCGAATGGCTTCCTTTAGGCGGCCACGCAATTGCTTGTGTGCCTCCTCTCAACCGTCGCCACCGGGTTTTCCCCTGAGCCTCTGGCAAAGCCTCCTTGCCCGGAAACATGCGGCTCGCAAACTTGCGATTTCGTTGTTCCACCAGTAGTTGGGTTGCCTACTGGGGAGCAATCGCCTTCTGGACATAGTAGCATCGCATGCTTCCGTCACCCATCGAGTGATCTGGGTGGCTTTCTCTCCAGCCGTACCATTCAGGGATATGTCGGATTTGAGCACCGCGGAAAACGTGTCCACCTGGAAAGCTTCCACTGTCCAGCCAAGCATACCACCCAGCATTCTGCGAAAACTCTTATTCGAGCTCGATCCGCCCTTGATCTTATGCAGATTGCCTGGTGGTCGCTGTGAGTATAGTCCTCATTGACATGCCAAGCGATTCTACTGGCTAAAGTGGCACTCACGTATGTCAGGTCCACTATAGACCCCAGGCCCCTTCCCCGGAAAGTGTACGAAGACCCAACATTCGCCAGTACCACGTCTAGCTCCGCGAATGCTTTGGAGGAGAACACGTCCCCGCACATTTGTTATCCGACTGCCCCATTCAAGAGCCCACGCATTGAAATCGCCTCCTATTATGATCGGCCAACGTCCTCTTGCATCCAAAACAAGAGCAGCAAGCATCCGCTCATACTCGACGAGTGTAGCGCTGGGTGGAACATAGCAGCTGTAGATGTGAATACCCTTCACCTTCGCTCTGATGAAGGCCTTCTCCGGGTGCTCCATTATTTCCTCGAAGGTTGATATTACAAAGATTAGTTTATTCTCTTTTTGTAGTACAACTAGTGTTGTTAATTTTAATTGTTTAAGATTAATGTTCTGGGTATTTATTTCGTCTGTTGTTAATAGTGATCTTGTCATTGTTCCTATTTTTGCAGAGTTGATATTGTCGATAATTTTTTCTAATTCATCTTGAATATGGCTTAAGGCCTGAGTGGTTTTAATTTAAATTTATTTTTTGTTTATTAACTTTTGAAATTCATTTAACTTTTTTACAAATTCTGTGCTAGTTCGCTTTTGAATATTATTTATATTTATTTTAATTTGATTATTTAATTCTTTTATAATTTCATGATTGTTGGAATTAATGATCTGCATATGATCTAGCATCTGGTTGTATTCGTCTCTATCAACTAGTCCGAATAAATTGAAAATGAAATTGAAAATTCCTCTTTTGTGTATGACATGGGTGTGGCAATTTTTGACTGTCTTTTTTCATGCAATTGAAAAAGTTGCTATGCTCTGAGGCGGTGTTAAATAGGGGATTTTCATTACAATATTGAACGTTGAAGTTGCAGGGTAGTCATGTTGACTGAGTGTAAGTATTTGTAATCTGGGAAAAAGTATTTGACTTCTAGGCATTTAGTCATTTTGTCTAATATTTCCTTATATTTCAGGAAGATGCATTATTTGTGATTATTTCAGATGTTTTTATATTAATTTTTGGATTAATTATTGTTAATTCTGATTTTATTAAGTTAATTGTGTGTTTAATGAAACTATTATTGATTTTTGGATTTTGGATATTATTTAGGGCTTTTGCGTAAGATCTTAGGTTAATGATGTGGTAGATTTCTATACCAATCTTTCTTGTTGTTTTCGTTTCGTTTTTGATTCACTAGTTACCATAGATAGTAACATAATAAATATGATTTTTATCATTTAGAAAAGAAAATTTTTCAAATTATTTTTCCGTTAAGGATATTTTCTTTGATTTGATGTCTAAAGAAAGGTATGTTTGATTGCGTGAGTATTAGGGGTTTATTTGGAGTTATTAGTTCTGCGAATTTAAGAGTGTAAACTTCGCAATAACCATTGTGCTGATGAGGGATGTCTATTTCGTTAATAGTTATATATCTTTCAGGTAACACTTTATTGAGTTTGTCTAGGGATTCCAGATTAAAATAATCCTGTAGTTTTTTTAAGGTTTTGTGTAAACACAAAACCTTATTAAAATCGGTTTACCGTCTGTCTGTCTGTCTGTCTGTCTGTCTGTCTGTCTGTCTGTCCTGTCTGTCTGTCTGTCTGTCTGTCTGTCTGTCTGTCCGTCACACGCATTTTTCTCGGAAACGGTTATAGCGGTTGACACCAAATTTGGTAGAAAGATGGGAACTGTGAACGCTCACGCATACAGTGAGCTACATCCTTGTAGTCGAATTTAAGGGGGGGTCCCCATACATGCAAAAGGAGGGTGTAAATTTTTTTTGCATCAAATATACTCATGTGGGGTATCAAATTAAAGGTCTCGGTTAGTACTTTTCGAAGCCGGTCTTAGTTTTGACATTTGTTGGAAAGGTGGGGACTGCGGGGGGTTGAAAGTGACTATTCCTTTAAGGGGGCCATTCTCAGAAACTACCAAACCGAAAAATGTGAAAAAAATCAGGAGGCTGCCACTATATGGCGCCTGGGCTCCGAAATACCTTCCATACTGATATCTGTACAAATAAAGTTAATAATAGTATATTACCATAATTTTTAGTAATTGGCTGCAAAACCCCCCTTAAGTTTACGTTAGCACCATGAAATTTCGCAATAATATAGGCTATAACATAGAGCATGATCTCACCAAGTTTGGTTGAAATAGTACTATTACTAATAAAGTTATAATACGTCAAAGTTGTCGCTTCCTTGCAAATTCAAGACTATGAATGTCAATATCATCCGAAAGCGAATATTCTCACATAATATATGCATTTATTACGTGCTACGTACTAAGAAATACACAAAACCTTTCGTACCTGAAGCGCCCAGCTTCCGGTTTCCCGACTTGTTCTAACGTATAGTTGTTGTTATTTCAAAGGAAATCTTAGGTGGAAATTGGTTTGGTTTTGTTGTTAATGACTATTAATATCCAATGATGGCTTCTTATGTGGGTTGGTACCAGAATTGTGTCGTAGTTAAATATATTAGCTTTTCCGGACCATCTTTTAACAAAGTCGCATCCTTCCTCTAAATATTTGTTTATGAAGAAGATATTGAATACATATACTTTATTACTATTTTCTATTATGAGATTTAGATAAAAGTTTATTATGTTATCATTGAGCCAGTTTTGATTATCTAGGGTTTCTAGATCATTTTCGTAATTGAAAATAGCGTATTTTTCTATTGGGTATTTTATAGGGTCTTTCTTTATTAATTCTTTTGTATTAGTTTCTTTATTTTTATAGTATTCAGGTTTTTTTAGATTTTTTTACTATTTTTTTTCTGTATTATATTTTTATTACTGTCTTTCTCTATTTCTTTTCTTTCGAATAGGGGTTCGTTTTTTCTTCTAAAAGTTTTCTGTACGTAGACTTGTTTGTTTTCTATATCGGGTTTTTGTTCGCGTTTCTGGCTAATTTTTGAAATCCATATATTTTTCTGTTTTTCATTCTTTCTGTTAATTTGTTTTTATTGGTTTTTCCGAATTAATTTTCGAATGGTTTATAGCCTGTTGTGGAATGTACTGTGTTGTTGTATGATTCTACAGCTTCTAATATGACAAAGTCTAAATCCTTTTGTTTGTCTATTTCTTGAATAGTTCTAATTCGCTCGACGAGTGTATTATGACATCTGTTAATGTCTGCCGTTCCTGTATGGGATCCTGGGCCTGTTGGGTGGTATTCTATGTCTCTTGACTTTAGAAATTGTGTTATTGATATTACGTGGAAAGCGTTGTCGAATATAACCCTTTTGGGTTTGCCGAATGTCGTTATTTATTCCTGTATTAGTTTTATTAGGGTTATAGGAGTTTTATCGAGAGTATATTTTACATGAAGGTATTTCGCAAATTTGTCGAAAGTTGTGAAATAATTTTTGTTTTTAGTCTTGTAAATGTCCGTTAACGTCGCTAGGTGTTTCTGAGATTTTGAATTTGATTTTATATGGATTTCTGTCGTATTTGGTTTTACCGCATGTTTCGCAATTATCGATGTATTCGTTGATTAGTTTTTCCAGTTTTGGGAAATAGTATTTTCCTTTTAGGTTATCATGGGTTTTCGTAACGCTGAGGTGCTTGTTTTCCTCGTGCTCTTTTTAAGGTTTCGTATGAAATAAAACCTTATTAGAATCGAGTCGATGTCTGTCTGTCCATCTGTCTGCCTGTCTCTCCGTCTGTATATTTGCTTGTCTGTCCGTCCATCTGTCTGTTTGTCACAGCCGATTTATTTGGAAACGGCTGAACCGATTGTTCCGAAAATTAGTAAGAGTATGTAATCTGCTCTTCCCTTTACATGCAGCAACTGGCGCCATTTGATGTTTAGTTTTAGGGGGTTTCCCATATATGTGAATCCATCGGATATCAAACGAAAGGGCTCAATTAGTAATTTTCGTAACTGGTTCCATATTTGATATTGGGTGAAACATTGGGGAGTGAGCTCAAAATATGACCTCCAAAAACTGTAACAGGTCTCGTTCTCAGAACCTACCCAACCGAAAAATCTGAAAGAAATCACAGTAGTGCACCTCCACAAAATCTAGGTCGCAATATATATATATATATATATATATATATATATATATATATATATATATATATATATATATATATATATATAATAGTGTATTTCCACATTTTAGAAATTTACCCGGACCTTATATTTATCCGAGAAGTAGAGTTAGGCATGCGTGTAATAAAGAACATGATGCACAATTTGGTTAAGTTTGAAGAAAATCTAACCATTATTAACAAGTCAATTACTCCAAACAGGCGTGTGTGTATATAGGTATATAGTATATGCGTGCTAATGAACTTCGCGGATAGTGTCTAATTCAAATAGATACAAGAAGTAAATCGGAAATATGGGTACGATCAATTTATATACGTGCATATATGTTTACGGTATTCGGAAATAGGCAGCTTCTTTGTTTAGGCTGAGTGTAAAATGGCTGTAATATGTACGTGTGTCTCGTAGTTTGGAGAAATATGAAGAAACATATTGGATTTGCAGCTATATACGGATAGAAAAATGTGCGTTGAAATTTCTTACATAAGATGAACACAAAACCTCTATACCCGAAGCGCGAGTTTCCGGTATTCCGACTTGTTTTTTTATTTTGAGTGTTTGTTCTTGATCTATTGGTATGGCTCGTTTGCTATATCTTATAAAGCGCAATTTTAAATTGTTACTAAATAGTTTCATGATTAGTATTTGTGATTTGTTGCATATTGAATATGAAAGTTCATATTCCGATTTTTCCTATTTCTGGTAGATTGCGTTTTAAAATTTCAGCTGTCAAATTTTCACTGTTGAGGTCTATTTCGTCGATGTAGATATGTCTATTTTTGTGAACTGTTTTGAGTTCTTTTTGTTTTTCCTTTATTAATATTATTTGATGTTCGCAAGTGTTTACTATTCTTTCACGGATGTGTATGTAGTCGTTCAATTCCTCTTTTCTGAGTGAATTATTGCTATATCTGATGGTATTTTATTTTGGTGGTTAATATCGTTTTGATCCGTATCAATGCATCTTAAGAAATCAGCAACTTGAATTTCTTTACTTTTTACGTAATTTATATTGAAATTATATTCGTTGAGTTTTATACGCGAACGAAGGGTTTTTGAATCGGGGCCCTTGAGACTTTGTAACCATACTAGTTATCTATGATCAGTTTTCATTTAGAATTTTATACCGTAAAGGTAGGGTCTGAAATATTTTCTAGCCCAAAACGATTGCTAAAAGCTCTTTCTCTATGGTTGGGTAATTCCGTTCATGCCCTTTCTGCGATAGAATGGCTCCTATGGTTTTATTGCTAGCGTCTGTGGCTAGAATGAACCTTTCCTTGAAGTTTGGATACTTCAGGATGGGATAGTTGACTAACATTTGTTTGAGTTTTTCGAAGGAGTCTATATATTTGGGATCGCTACAATCGATCTGATTCACATTTTTGACTGAGTCTGTTAACGGGGTCGCTGTTTTTCCGGAGTTTTGGATAAATTTTAGGGATTTGAAGTTTTCTTATGACTTCAATTTTATTTGGGTTGGGTTTTATATCATCCGAAGTTAATATGTGACCAAGCAGTTCGGTTTCTATTGCGAAAAATTTCCATTTCTCAACTTGTATTTTCATTTTGTGTTCCTGTAATTTCTGGAAGATTAATTTGGTATTGTTTTCCTTCTCCTGTATGGAGGTGCGAAAGATTAAAATTAAAAAAATTAAATTAAAAAATTGAATTAAAAAATTAAAGTCTAGATAGACAATGCAGATTTTATTGATATGATCCGTTAATACTTCATTTACCATGCGCTGAAAAGTAGTAGGTGCATTTTTTAAGCCAAAGGGCGTACGATTAAATTGGAAGTGTCCCTGAGGTGTACTGAAGGCTGTTTTGAACTTGTCGCTTTCTTCTATTTCAATTTGGTGGAATCCTTTTGCAAGGTCCAATGTAGTGAAGTATAGTGTCTTTCCGAATTAATCGAACAGGTTTTCTATATTTGGAATTGGGAATTCCATTTAATTTCCGATAATCAATTACCATTCGGCATTTTTGTTTCCCTGAATTATCAAGTTTTTTGGCGATCACCCAAGTTGGACTATTGTAACATTTCGGTTATCTGTCTGTTCACATCCTGCTGGGAATCTGTAAATTTTTGCATGGAAGGGTTTGTCTGACGTTAAGTCTAATTTGTGACGGGTTTGGCAGGTTGCTGTAAGTAAATCTGCGTCTTTATACATTAAATTGTTGAATTTTTTAGGATTCTAGTAAGAGACTGTTGTTCCTCTAAGTTTAAATTTTTAGTTAAATTTTGGTATTTTTGTTCAATAACGGGTTCTATGACTTCAGCATTATTGACCTTCTGTGGTGGAGCGTAATTGAAAGGGATTCTGGTTGGACCTATTTGTAGGTATCCAAATCCAGAGAATATTGCTGCATTCAATGGATATAGAAGATTTTGTCCTATTATGCCTTTGAAAGATTTGTTTGAAAAATCGATGATGTTGCTTAAGATTTTGTGATATTCTGGCATTTGAAATTGTTTTGGTATGTTGGTTTTAATTTTGTGTGTAGTTACCACCTAACTCTGCTATTGGGATGGGAATGTCGAGTTTAATTTTTGGTAGATTTAAAATCAATTTTGATCGAGGCTAGATGTTGTTGCTCCTGTATCTATCAGGATTGGAATTGTTTCACCATCGATTGATAAATTTATTACGGGTAAAGGGTTTCTGAGGCAAATATTTGAAAATTTCGCTCAGGTTGTATGGTTTGTGTGGACATTTTGGAAATATAACTCATGTTCTTGGTCTCTAGGTTTGGTCTGGGAGTATATCCTGAATTATATTTAGGATTGGTAATTTGTGTTCGCATAGATATGTCTATGTGGTGGTCAAAGGGTAGTATAGGTCCCAGGGCGAAACGTGGATTGGTACCCACGATGGAGCATAAAACCTGGGAAATGCCTGCTGAACCAACACCAACAGCTCTACTACCAAACCCTATCTCCACCTCCACGTGGTGACCGCTGGGAGCTCTTTCTCAACGAAAAGCTGCAGACGGAGAAGGATGAAGGCGAGTCTCCCGCGCCTAAAAACGGGACAAATTGTACCAACTGGTCCTCCAGGTTGGGGGTTGGGTAGGGCTGACAACCCTACACCGAACACAACTTGTTACGAAGCCACAACAGGAGCCTCGGACAGCACGGATTTTAAAACGACGGACCCGGCAACGAACATGGAATAACGATTTGTGCATTTTCTCATGGAACGTGCGCTCCCTGTACAGAGAGGCAGCTGATGAGTAGCTAGCCGATACCCTGTCCCAATATAGGGCTGATATAACAGCGTTGCAAGAGATGCGATGGACAGGGACCGGTTTCCTGGAGAAGAGCCACTACACCATATATTATAGCGGTCATCCAGTAAACCATGTGCTCGGAGTAGGTTTCTTAGTCAGCGAAAAAATGAAACCTGCTGTTTTGGACTTTGAAAACATAAGCGAACGGTTATGCACTCTGCACTTGCGAGGCCAAGTTTAGAAATCTAAGCCTCACAAACGTTCACGACCCTACAGAGGAGACTGCAGAGTCGGAGAAGGATACCTTCTACGAGGCTGTAGAATGAACCTTCGAAGCCTGACCCAGATATGATATCAAAATCATACTTGGGGATCTTAACAGCCAAGTAGGGAAGGAACCCGTATTCAGGCGATACGTTGGCTCCCATAGCTTACACGAAAAAAACAAATGATAACGGACTGCGGACTATTGAATTAGCAGGGTCACACGAAATGGTTGTTGGAAGTACTGGTTTGCGCGGAAAGCGGTCCACAAACATACGTGGGCCTCTCCAGACGGGACCACTTTCAACCAAATTGACCACGTGTTGATCGAACGCCGCCACCTCTCTGCCTTGATGAATGTCAGAACATATAGGGGGGCCAATATAGACTCGGATCACTATCTCGTTGGCATGGTGCTCCGAGCTCGAATAACAATACCACCTAGAATCCCCTCTGACAATCAGGTGAGAGTGAACACTGAAGCCATCCACAACACAACCCTCCGCGACACCTATAAGAGGGAAATGGATGCCGCAATAACCGCAGTCAACCGAGGACCTGGAGGTGAAGCATCAACAAATGATCTTCACAATCACCTGAAGAACGTTATCATGGATACGGCCGCAAACATACTTGGCCCCAGCCGCAAAAGGAGTCGGAACGGTTGGTTTAACGATGAATGTAAGCTCGCAGCGGAACGGAAGAATGCCGCATACCGAGTAATGTTGCATCCTCAAAGAACGCGGGCACGCGCAGAGACTTATCACGAACTCCGTCGAGCGGAGAAGCGACTTCACAGACGGAAAAAGGAAGCCTGGGAGAACCAACAAGTCTGTAAACTAGAAAAGTACAGGGAGCAACCGCACCAGGCGCGCAAGTTTTACCAACAAGTCAGCAGGATGAAACCTTATACACCTCGATGCTCATCCTGCCGAGACAAAGAGGGAAATCTGATTTCCGACAGAATGGGCATATTAGAGCAATGGGTTGAGTACTTTGATGAGCTACTGAACAAGCAGAACATCGGCGAGTTGGAGGTCCCGCCAACTGAAGACGACGGGCAAATACTGCCACCACCAAGTTTAGGAGAAACAGTGCGTGCAATTCATCGGCTAAAAAATCATAAGTCGCCAGGAGCCGATGGAATTACAGCCGAATTGGTTAAATATGGAGGCGACCAGTTACACCAAGTGGTTCATTCAACTTGTGCTGCAAGGTATAGGGACAGCGAATCAATGCCATGACGATTGGCAACGAGGCATTATCTGTCTCATACATAAAAAGGGAGATATCATACAGTACAGCAATTATAGAGGTATCACTGTTGCTGAGTACCATCTATAAGATATTCTCCACTATCTTGCTACGGCCGGATAGCCCCATACGCTCAGAACATCATTGGCCCATACCAAGGAGGCTTCACTTCAGGCAAATCAGCAACAGATCAGATTTTCTCTCTGCGGCAAGCGATGGAAAAACTGTTGGAATATGGACAACAGTTGCACCATCTATTCATCGACTTTAAAGCCGCCTATGATAGCATAGCCAGGGTAAAACTGTACACGGCCATGAGAGAATTCGGTATGCCGACGAAATTAATAAGACTGACTAGGCTGACCCTGACCAATGTGCGAGGCCAGATAAAAGCAGCACGATCACTTCTCAAGACCATTCGACATCAACAACGGTCTACGACAAGGGGATGCGCTATCATGCGTCCTCTTTAACCTGGCCCTCGAGAAAGTGATCCGTGATGCCTGCGGTAAATGCGAGAGGGTACGATCCTCTTCAAGTCCACCCAACTACTGGCCTATGCTGACGATATCGACATCATGGAAGAACCACCCGAGACGTACAAACTGCCTTCATCCAGATCGAGCAGGCGGTGCGAGATCTTGGGCTGCACATCAATGAAGGCAAGACACAATACAACGTCAGCACCGAAGACGAATCAACCAACAACATCAAACCACACCTGGTCAAACACAAGCACGAACAAGAATAAGGATAGGGGAATACAACTTTGAGACCGTTGACAATTTCTCCTATCTAGGGATCGATAAATCACAACCGATAACAACTACGATGATGAAATCCGCGCACGGTTGTTGTCAGCCAACAGAGCCTACTTCAGCTTACGAAGACTGTTTCCGCTCGAAACGTAATCACCATAGGGTCAAAGCTCTACTGTACAAGACTATGATCCTTGCCAGTCCTCATGTATTACCTCGGAAACATTGGGTTCTTAGCAAGAAAAATTGCGAACTCTTGGCCGCGTTCGAGAGAAGAATCCTCCGAAGAATTTTTGGCCCCCTACATGAGGATGGACGATTCCGTAGCCTGCACAATGACGAAATCTATGAGCGATACCATGACCGTCCGGTTGTGGATAAAATCCGGCTCAATAGGTTACGGTGGGCGGGTCACTTAATCCGTATAGGATGAGGATGTACCCAGCCCGGAAAGTCTATAAGGGCAATATCTATGGTAGAAAAAGAAGACGAGGCAGACCCTGCCTAAGATGGAGCGATGGCGTGGGTCAGGACGCCAGACAGCTTTTAGGGATATCGAATTGGTGGACCTCGGCGCAAAACCGGGATGTCTGGAGTTCCTTATTAATTCGGAATTGTAGTTCCTTTGGGGTTTATTATAGGTTTGGTTAGTTTGTTTGAAAATGTAATTACTGCGGGTATTACTGAGGGTATTCAATGTTTTGATTATTATATTTGTTATAACTTTTGTTGTTTTTGAAATTAAATTTATTATGATTGGGGTTTTTCTGATATTTAGTCGGTTGAAATTCTTTTTTCATTCCCGTAGCATCCACTCTGTCAATGGTTTTTTGAGGCAGTTGTAAGCTTCGACTAAATTAGTTGATTTTTTCGCGTCTAGAGCCCAAAATTCTGCTCTAGGAAGAATCGCTAATTTTGTCTGAATTTTTGTGATTGTAGATGATAGAGTCGAGTTGCGTGGGATCCTGCTCATATTTAAGCGAAAGCAGATTTTTGATTTCTAATAGTTTGTGATACAGTTCGTATATTGTATAATTTTTATTTAATTTATGTTAAAATTAGTTATTCTGTGTAGTCTTGCGATGATTGAGTCGTAAGATTCTGATACGCCACATTCGTTTTTGAATGCTGATGCAAAGGAAGTCCCAGCCTTTGTCTGGGAGATTTAAATAGGCTTGTAAAGCTTTGCCTTTTATTCGTTGAATTATAATATCGTAGACGCACATTCTTTCGTCGCCAAAGGGTGCTAGTGCTAAGATTTTGTTGGCATGTGATATCCAGGTAGTTAAGATATGTTTTTCGCCATCGAATATCGGTATATTTTCTCTTACTATTATAATTTGGTTTTTACGGTGTTTAAAATTCTTTCACTAATGAGGATATGATCATTTGATTCCTCTCTGCCTGAGTGAATTGTTGCTAAGTGATAATAGATTTCGTTTCTATTAACTCCGCCATGCTATTAACATAGTATGCTGGTCCGAAGCCCAGGAAAGAGATAAACAGAGTATAGTTGGATCCTACCTGATCTCTCGACAGGGCGACCAAGAAAATGCATACAATGTCGTTACAAACATGATCATCGGATTGAGTCACAAGCCTCGGAGAAATGCTATGGCGTCCACCTTAGTCGACGCGGCAGGACGGGCCCCGGTCATGCCGAGAAATGGGCAAGGGTTCTTGACGCATGGACGGCGTCAGGACGTAAGCAAGTTAGTCCGAACACAACGAACAAAACAAATACGTGTCTGCACGCTAAATGTTGGTACCCTAACTGGAAAGACCGAGGAACTCGCAAGAGCTCTTCGGAAAAGGCGCATTGATATCTGCGCTCGGAAAGAAACCCGATGGTCTGGTGCCAAAAGCTGCGACATTGAACGCGAACGCGGTAAAAATGACTGCAAACTTCTTTATTTTGGTAACCCACACACGTAATATGGTGTTGGCATTGCCATCTCAGAGGGTTTCCGTGATACCATTAAAGAAGTCGAACGATTTGATGATCGGCTGATGAAGCTCATCATTATATCAGCTGATCGCACTATTCACTTCTTCACCGCGTATGCACCACAGACAGGTCGACCTGATGCCGGGAAAGATGCCTTCTGGTAACTTCTCGATGAAAAGACTTGTCACGTGCCTGCTGACGATTACATAATCATTGCCGGCGACCTTAATGGTCATGTGGGTGAAAAGGCAGACGGTGAAACGTGCCATGGGGGAAAGGGGTTCGGAGTGCGCAACGAAGGTAGCGAGCGTATAATCGATTTTGCGGACACCCATGACCTTGTGCTTATGAATACATGGTTCATCAAACGATTGTCTCATCTTTCCTCATTTTATTGTGGGAACAATAAAACGCAAATCGACTATATTCTCATAA
Source organism: Hermetia illucens (assembly GCF_905115235.1). Classification (NCBI taxonomy): domain Eukaryota; kingdom Metazoa; phylum Arthropoda; class Insecta; order Diptera; family Stratiomyidae; genus Hermetia; species Hermetia illucens. Next base: position 95,233 of record NW_024037036.1, on the reverse strand, counting down.
GACGCCAACATTTTACCACTGTCACTGATTGCAAAGTCGTTCCCTATGAGACCATCGCACCTCAACATCGGCCGTTGAATGCCGTCCTGCGAATTAAGCCACCGATAAAACAGCCTGTGGAACGCACTGGCCCGCCGCGCATTAAATGGTGGCGATTTGGTGACAAGAAAGAAGAAACGGTTTCACTCATACGATTACCGACCATTACGAATGTGGAAGAATCATGGAACTAAATGAAAGACACGATCCACAAAGCGGCCTCTGCAACCTTCGGGATCACGAAGCCGGGTAAGCGGTACATCAACCGAGATACTTGGCTTTAGAATGATGATGTTGAAATGAAGGTCTGTGAAAAGAAACGCCTCTACAACAAATTTCTCGACGATTAAACACCTGCTAATTGGCAAATTTATAAGAATGCCAACCGGGAAGCAAAGAAAGCGGTCGCTGTCACCCGAGCGAACCATTTCAAAAATCTTTACGATAAATTGGACACTCGGGATGGCGAGAGAGATCTGTATCGACTTGCTAAAAGCCATAATGAACGCACATAGGATATCGAACACTTCTATTGCGTTAATGACAAGAACGGTATCTTGCTTGCCAACCGAGCTGCAACGGATAGATGGCGAGAATACTTCGAGCAGATTTCAACTGAAGTATTTGCTCATCCTCCACTTCCACAATCATTGCCGACATTTGGACCAGTTCCAGTCAGCGCAACTGAACTCGAGGAGGCAATAAAACAAATGAAATCGGGGAAAGCAACAGGACCTGACGACATCGCATCTGAGCTCTGGAAAGCAAAGAGCTGGGACCCAACACTGTGGCTCAGTGAATTCTTTAACCTGGTTATCCAGGAAGGAAGAACACCATCTTACTGGCAAGAAAGTACCACTGTTCCAATATGGAAAAAGAAAGGTAGTCCAGCAGAATGTTCAAATTACCGTCCGATCCGGTTACTTTCCCATACCATGAAGATTGCTCTACCACGATCCGAAAAGTAAAGTTCGAAGTATGGCGGGTGTAACAAAACCGTTTCGTGTCTCTGTTGGTGTTCATCAAGGAAGCGCCCTCTCACGACTCCTCTTTGTTCTTGTTATGGACACCGTCAAACGGGATATTCAACGTCCAGCGCCCTATGCACTGCTTTATGCAGATGATGTTTCCTAGCATCTGATAGCAAAAATGATCTCGAGCAACTTGTTCAAAAATGGAATGATCGCCTCATGCAACACGGTATCAGATTGAATTTAAACAAAACTGAATTTTTGACGACCGATCCCCATGAAACAGGCACAATCACTGTCAGCGGCAGTGATCTGCCCAGAACTGAGCGATTTAAATACCTCGGGTTAACGCTATCAAAAAATGTAGAACTGCGTTATGAAATTGCTTCACGCATTAGCGCAACCTGGATGAAGTGGCGTTCCACAACTTGTGTTCTTTGTGATCGACGTATCAACGAACGTTTCAATTCTAAAATTTGCCGCAATGTCGTCCGTCCTGTCGCTCTCTACGGTTCTGAGTATTGGCCGACTATAAAAGACAATGAACGGCGTCTTGCGGTAATGGAGACAAAGATGCTACGTTGGACTAGTGGCGTCACATGTTTAGATCACATCCGAAATGAGGATATCTGCGATTGATATGGAGTTGCACCGATCGTGGAAAAGTTTCGAGAGAAGCGTCTTCGATATTATGATTACACAATTCGTGCTAACGAGAATTCACTTGCCAAGATTGGTCTGAACATGAAAGTCGATGGTAAACGACCGAAAGGCAGACCTAAACAACGGTGGCTTGATACGCTAGATGTAGATTTGAAAGCCTCGAGATTACACCCAGATCAGGCATTCGCTTGTAAACGGGACAAAGGCTGAAGAAAAATAAGAAGAAGATTTCGTTTCTATTCGTGTTTATGCGGCTTAAGAAATCAGCGACTTGATTTTCTTTACCTTTCAAACCTTGATTTTTCATCTTAGAGTTTTTGAATCGGGATCTTTAAGGTTATGTAGCCAAACTAGGGGCCTGTGATCTGTTAGGATATTGAAGTTTGTGCCGTATAGGTATGGTCGAAAATATTTTGTTGCCCATACAATGGCCAGAAGTTCTTTTTCTATGGTGCTGTAATTACGTTCATGAACATTAAGTATTCGTGAAGCATATGAAATGGGATGCCCTTTTTGAGAGAGTACTGCTCCAATAGCTTTATTGCTAGCGTCAGTAGTTAAATCGAATTTTTCTGTGAATTTTGGATATTTTAATACTGGCTAATTTATTATCATAGATTTGAGTTTCTCAAAGGCATTTATTTATTTAAAATATATGGTAGCAACGTCAGCATCGAAGACGAACCAACCAACAACATCAAACCGCACTGGTCAAACAGGAAGAATAAGTATAGGAGAGTACAACTTTGAGACGGTTGACAATTTCTCCTATCTAGGGTCGGAAATCACAACCGATAACAACTACGATGATGAAATCCGCGCACGGTTGTTGTCAGCCAACAGAGCCTATTTCAGCTTACAAAAACTGTTACGCACGAAACGTCTCACCATAGGGTTAAAGCTCTTACTGTACAAGACTATGATCTTGCCAGTCCTCATGTATTCCTCGGAGACTTCGGTTCTTAGCAAGAAAAATTGCGAACTCTTGGCCGCGTTCGAGAGAAGGTTCCTCCGAAGAATTTTTGGCCCCCTACATGAGGATGGACGATTCCGTAACCTAGACAATGGCGAAATCTTTGCAACCACTGTTATTCCGATATCGTCGGTGAAGCCAATAACATACATCGTACATAACTAACCACAGCAAGTGACCCAGAACAGAAACCTGAGGCACTCCGCAAGTTGTCGGGAATATTTTTAGCCCATCGACCGAGTCGCAGTAAAGTCTTCTCCCAAGGAGAAACTCGACCAGATGCGTACAATGTACTTCGGGGCCTGTATCTTGTCGGGGTTATTACTGCACAGCATTTTCCTTCTTCTATTGTAGCCTGAGCCAAGCCAGTCAGCATGCTGATTGCATCGACAGTTGATTTCTCCTTCCGAAATCCGAATTGTTTGTCGGAAAGGCCTCCTTCTTTTTCACAACAGCGAGCGGTCTTTTATATATTACTCGTTCAAATAGTTTGCCAATGATATTGACCAGACATATCGGCCTATATGAGGAGGGGTCACCCAATGGTTTACTTGCCTTCGGAATGAGTATTAGCTTTTGTACCTTCCATTGCTCGGGGAATTCTCCTTCCCTTAGGCATGCCGTGAAAACTTGGGCAAACATACCTGGCGCTGTCCTGGCAGCTACTTTCAGGGTAATGTTAGGGATTCCATCCGGTCCTGGAGTCTTTTTTTCAGTCAATCTTTTTGCTGCGTCTAGAACCTCCTCATTTACCACTATCAGAACTTCGTCGGGATTTAAATATACTGCAGGCAGACTTGTACAATTCACATCTACAGGAAATAGAGTGTTCACTATATTCTGCACAAACTCTGGGCAAATAATAGGTGGGGAGCACTCGCCTCATGACATCACCGACCTATATGTGCCACCCCATGGGTCAGAGTCAGCTACCGTTTGAAATGTTCGCATTTGCTCTTTGCGATAGCTACTTGCAATTTTTTCCTCGCATTTTTATATTGCACGTGTAGTTCCTCGAACTCAGGTCGGTTTCTTCTGCGCCAGGAGCGTCTCCTATTTTTGAGGCACTTTTTCCGGCATTCCTCAATTTCGGAATTCCACCAAAAATTACGATTTCGTCTTCGGAAAGCGCTACGTCGCGGCATAGCGGCATCGCATGCCCGCTGCAATTTTTCCACGACCTGTTGAAAATGAAAATTTCTGCGTCGAATTTCTTCGTTACCCAGCTCATCGTTATTCGTTTTAATGGCTTCACATTTATTCTTTGCAAGGTTTCAAAGATGATAGCTTGATGATCGCTGTGTGTGTACTCCTAGCTGACACGCCACTGCAAGTCTCTAATTAGAGTATCACTGACGAAGGTGAGGTCTACCACCGATTGCAATTCTCCCCTCCAGAATGTGTTGGCTATCCCAGAGTTGGCAAATACCACGTTCAAGCGCGAGAATGTCTCCAGCAATATTCGCCCTCTTGCGTTGGTTTCTCTGCTACCCCATTCTTCTGTCCATGCGTTGAAATCGCCGGCTACTACTTTGGGATTGTAGCGACTTGCATTGAAGAATAGTTTCTCCAGCAATGACGTGAATTCCTCTAATGTGAGGCTCGGTGTTGCGTAACAGCTATAGATGTGTATCCCTTCAATCTTGGCACGGGTGAACCCGTCCTCTGAATGCTTTTTCGTATCCACTATAGATTTTCGTATTGTTCAGATACAATCGCAACGTCGACGTTGTTCTCGAATACGCTTTGGGAAAGTAGGTCTTGGGCCGCTCGACAGTGATCCAGATTGAGCTGCATCAACTTCATTTGACCTTACTTATGAATGCCTTCTGAACACTGGGCATTTACTGCTTCCTGCAATTTGGGCGCTATCACTACTTTTTGCTTCCACGCAGAATACGCACTTGGGCATTCCATTGCAGTCCTTTGCCAAATGGCCTTGTTCTCCACATTTGCGGCGTAGATTTGATCTGTCTAGCTCGCAAGACAGATGCAAGCTTTCGCTATATGACCAACCTGCATATATATAACATTTATTTATGCACTGGACTCTGTTCCCGTAACCGACAGACCACCCATCCAATACGTACTTTGCCCACTGCAATCGCTTTTTTCGCTGCTTCTATCGATGCTATCTGCTTGTCACCGTACGCTTTTCTAAGCCGTATCACATTAGACTTGCTCACTGATTATAATCCTAATTAGGTTTGCAAGGCCTCGCAGATCTCAAATTTTGTGGTGACTTCATTCAAATCCTTGCATTCGATCACCACCGAATCCTTACTCATTTTGACCGCCGCAGCCTCACCTAGTGATGCTTCAATTTTCTTCACTAGGTTTTCGCCTCCGTCGTCACCAGTTTTAAGTTCGAACAACAGGTCGCCTTTCTGTGTTCGTCTTATCCGCGTGACATTTGCACTCAGATCCGTCAATGAGGCATCTGCTTTAACCTTGCGTAAGATTTCCGCGTACGTCAACTCGCTGGTTTTTGTTATTATCAGCGCGTCCGGCATGGCTCTTTTTTGTAGCTTCTTCTTAGGTCCTACCTTAGTTCAAGTGTCTTCGGTGCTGTTAATGGCCTCTTCCGCATGCCCAGATAATCTTCCATCGTTCCTAGGTTGCGCCGGCATCTTTTTCTCTTTTTTCCTTTTTGCTGTTCGTTGGGAGATAGCACTTCTTCATTTGGGTCTCTTAATCGTTTGCTCCGAATTTCCGAGATATTCTTTTCACTTTAGAAGAGTTCTTTGCCAAAGAGCTTTTTCGGAAGAGATGTCTTCTGCGTGGTTTGGGTTGCTACGGCAATCATGGCTTTTTGTTGGCTTATCGGCACTGTTCCTTCTGCCCGTGCTTTCACGTCCTCTTTGGCAACGCATCTGATCTTTAATCGCGTGGTGTACATTATTGCGTTATCTGTCCGTCTGTCTTTTTTTTTGTTATTAAGGAGGTGGGAATCTTCAAAAGACTCTGGCATGGGCACGCCAGAGTGTGGGATTTTTACTCACTATCCCGTGGAACCACCTTTAGGTTTTACATCACGGGGCGGAGTTAGCTTACTTTAGCTAGGTCACCTTCCGTCTTCGCGCGGGGTTGCCTTCTGCTTATGGATCTCTCCCATTCGGCTTTTTTCACCTGCGATAAGGGAGAGATGGACCTGGTGTTATAAATGTTCATCATTTCGGTTGCTAGGATGTCAATTGGCATCATTCCCAAGATGACGAACGCTGCATCGTGTGAGACGGTCCTGAAGGCAGAACACAACCTTAAGGCTGTTCTTCTGTAAACCGTACTCAGTTTATATGCATTGCCTAAAACCTTCAGCACGTTTCCCCAAACTGGCCCTGAGCAGCCTGCAAGTATGCCGCGGTCCTCCTACGTTCGGCATCATCTTGCGAGAGCCGTACTCGTGGTAGATGCTCTATGTGCTGCTTAAAATTGAGTTTCCCGTCTATCATAACCCCCAGGGTACTTGATATCAGGCTTGGAAGTGATGATACGATTCCCGATTCTAATGCATGTGTAATTTATTTTGCGGCGCTTAATGATGAGGACCGCTTCCTTCTTTTCCTCAGCGAGTGCCAGTTCAGCACTCCCTAATCAAGCCTTAACAACACTGATTGCTTCGCTTGAGTACAACTCAGCATCCTCAAGATGCTTTGCGACCACAGGCAGTGCTATTTCATCGGCGTAATCCACCACCATGGCTTCCTCCGGAACAGGAAGGTTGAGTAGATCATTATACATGATGTTCCACAGTAGTGGGCCCAGTAAGAGCCCTGTGGGACACCCGCGGAGACAACGCACTCTTTGGGTCCATCATTAGTATCATACCACAATGTTCGCTCAGGTAAATAGCTATCCATAGTAGCGGCGAGGTAGGTGGGAACACCAATCGCCGCCAGAGACTTTCGTAAAAGGTTCCAATTGACCGAATTGAATGCATTCCTCACATCCAGGGTGACCACCACACAATATTTTCTGGTACCACCCCTTCCGTGAATTGCATTTTCAGCCAAGCCAGTAACCATTTTGATGGCATCAATAGTTGATCTGGCTTTACGGAACCCATACTGCCTATCCGAAAGGCCCCCTTGGGTCTCGACAACTGGGAGTAGTCTATTATAAATAACCCGCTCCAACATTTTCCCCTGGCGGTTTGCCAGCCTTAGGCAGCACCAGCTTCTGCCGCTTCCACGATGCTGGAAAGATACCCTCGGACATGCGCGTTTCGAACAGCTCCGGGAACATATCCGGTCTACATTTGACGGCAAGTTTGAGGGCCTTATTCGGTATACCATCAGGACCCTGGGCTTTACTGTCGCCTATTCGACTGTAGATCTCCAGCAGCTCGTCCCTGGTGACTGGTGGAATCTGCGTCACATTCAGGGGACGATGGAAAGTGGCAGTACCCCCCTCTAGCTGGGGAAATAATCCCTGGATTATTTTCAACAAGATCGTAGGGCACGTGATCTGCGGAGTTGATCGGCCTCTGAATCGTCCTGTCACGATTTTATAGGCGCTACCCCGCGGATTTACGTCCGCTTCCCAACAGAGCCCCTTGAAACATTCCCTCTTACTCCGCTGGATGGCGAGCTTGAGGTTCTTGTGGGCTTTCCTATAGGCATGCTCCTTTTGCCATTGATCGATTCTACCTATTGCCCTCTGAGCCGTTCGTCTGGCTCTGTGGCAAATCGATCGAAGGCTGGCAAGTTCACTACTCCACCAATGATTGGGTCTTCTAGTGGAGAATGAGCATCTCCTAGGCATCGACGCATCACATGCTTTAGAGATGGTTTGTGTAACATGGAGAGTTCTATCCGTGGCGGTGCCTGCTTTGCTAGGCAAGTCTTTTTTTTTTGTTGTGCGTACACGGAGGTTGAAAATCTTAGAAAGACACGTCCGACGCAGCTCCGCCGCCCGAACGGCGGAACAACAGCGGGCCCGTGTGGGATTCACACCCACTAAAAACCACCCCCGGTCTCTCCAGCCCCAGCCCCGTGGGACCACCATTGAGGTATTACTTCGCGGGGTAGGTTTGCCCTTAGGCACTCATCCTTCTCCTATTTGCAGCTTTCCTCCTTCTTTGTTCTTTCAGCAACTCCTCCTGCATTTGGATGATTGCGGAGCTAACCGCAAGCCACCTCTCCTCGGACTCCAGCATCTCAGTAACCAAGCTCTCCGGGCTCACGCTCCTGCCCAGCACCTGGTTTAAGCTTCTTCTCTCCATCGCAAATCGTGGGCAGTGAAACATCACATGCTCTGGATCCTCCGGTATGCCATCGCATCTGGGACAGTTCGGAAAGTCATCCAACCCAAAGCGGTGCAGATACTGCCTGTAGCAACCACCGTGTCCCGTGAGGAACTGGGTAATGTGGTAGTTGGTATCCCCATGTTTTCGCTCAAGCCACACCCTAATGTTGGGAATGAGCCTGTGCGTCCACCGACCTTTCGCAGACTTGTCCCATCTGCGTTGCCAGAGATCAAGCGACTCTGACCTTGCCGCATTTCTACGCTGCGCATGCCCCTCCATATGTCTTGCCTTGTACAGGACACTCATTTCTTTGGCCAGACTGTCAACCGGGATCATGCCTGCCACCACCAATACTGCCTCATCTGATGTGGTTCTAAAAGCACTGCAAACCCTCAAAGCCATCCGCCGGTAAACCGAGTTCACCTGCTTCCGTCTCTGAGAGTTTGCAAGCGCCTCTGCCCACACACGCGACGAGTAGAGCAGGATGGAGCGCACCACTCCGGCTAGCACAAACCTCCGGCAATGTTTCGGCCCACCAATATTTGGCAACATTTTTGCAAGTGCCATGGTGGCACTGGCTGCCTTTTAGCATGCATACTCTAGGTGCTCCCTAAAACTCAATTTGATGTCAATTATTACCCCCAGGTATTTGATAGCCGGCTTTGATACCACCATATGTCCACCGACCTCCACTTTTACAGTATTATTTTTCCTGCGTTTCGTTATCAAGACCGCTTCCGTTTTCGCGTCCGCCAAGGTCAGCCCGGCCTTTTCTAGCCAGGACTTTACCGCTCTCACTGTTTCCGCTGCGTAAACCTCCACATCTTCTGGGTGTTTTGCTGCAACAACCACAGCTAGGTCATCAGCAAAGCCGACAATCGTAGTCCCCTCTGGGACGGGAAGAGCAAGCACCCCATTATACATGATATTCCACAACAGGGGACCAAGTACCGATCCCTGCGGTACCCCGGCTGAGACAATGTTCTCTTTGGGGCCCTCATCCGTCCCGTACCAGAGAGTCCTCTCTGAGAGGTAGTTTTCCACCAAATTCGCTAAGTATCCGGGGACACCTATGTCAGCCAACGTCCGTTTAATTCTATTCCAGTTGGCCGAGTTGAATGCGTTTTTGACATCCAACGCCACCACGGCACAGCAGCCGCCAGAAGTCAGTGCACCTTTTGCCAGCTTTACCACCATGCCAATTGCGTCCACCGTAGAGTGGGCGCGTCGGAAACCAAACTGGCGTTCCGACAAACCATTGCTGGCTTCGACGACGGGCAGAAGTCTGTTGTAGATGACTCTCTCCATCATCTTCCCCATTGTATCCAACAGGCAGATAGGACGATACGACGCTGGGTTTCCAGGTTGCTTGCCGGGCTTCAGAAGCAACACCAAATTTTGCTTTTTCCACTGGGCAGGGAATATTCCTTCTTTTAGGCACGTCTCGAAGGTGTTGGCGAAAACGTCGGGCCTAGTCTTCACTGCCAGTTTCAAAGCTCGGTTAGGGATGCCATCCAAACCTGGGGCCTTGTTGTCACCGACCCTACCACATATTTCCCGCAGCTCCTCCACAGTTACAGGCGGTATTATGCCGTCATTTGGCTGGACAAAAATTTGCCTTCCCCTATTTTCGTGGTGAGGGAACAGAGTGGTAACAATCTGTTTCAGGAGGCGCGGACAGGTCACCTGGGTTGATTTCCGCAGCCTTTTCATCACCACTCTGTAAGCCTCGCCCCAAGCGTTTATGTCGGCATGGTCGCACAGCTGCTTGAAGCAGTTCTTTCTGCTCCTCCGAATGGCTTCCTTTAGGCGGCCACGCAATTGCTTATGTGCCTCCTCTCGACCGTCGCCACAGGGTTTTCCCCTGAGTCTCTGGCAAAGCCTCCTTGCCCGAAAACATTCACTGTTCCACCAGTAGTTGGGTTGCCTACTGGGGAGCAATCGCCTTCTGGGCATAGTAGCATCGCATGCTTCCGTCACCCATCGAGTGATCTGGGTGGCTTTCTCTCCAGCCGTACCATTCAGGGATATGTGGGATTTGAGCACCGCGGAAAACGTGTCCCCCTCGAACGCTTTCACTGTCCAGCCAAGCATACCATCCGGCATTTAGCGAAAACTCTTTTTCGAGCTCGATCCGCCCTTGATCTTTATGCAGATTGCCTGGTCGTCGCTGTGAGTATAGTCCTCACTGACATTCCCTGGAAAGTGTACGAAGACCCAACATTTGCCAGTACCACGTCCAGCTCTGCGAATGCTTCAAGGAGAACACGTCCCCTGACATTAGTTATCCGGCTGCCCCATTCAAGAGCCCACGCATTGAAATCGGCTCCTATTATGATCGGCCAACGCCCTCTTGCATCCAAAACAAGAGCAGCAAGCATCCGCTCATACTCGACGAGTGTAGCGCTGGGTGGAGCATAGCAGCTGTAGATGTGGATGCCCTTCACCTTCGCTCTGATGAAGCCCTCCTCCGGGTGCTCCATTATTTCCTGGAAGGCTTGTTCTCCACAAGTCCACAGCGCTGCTTGGCCCGTTTGGTCTTTGACCCAAACGCTACCACCGCGGTTTCGGTATGGTTCGCTTAGTATGGCCACATCGATGTTTTTCTCGCGGATGGTTTGCGCGAGTAGATCCTGCGCCGCCTCGCAGTGGTTGAAGTTGATTTGTATCAACCTCATCTGCGATTTGTGCTAAGGGCTCTCCTGTATTCCGGGCACCTGCTCCTGCCTGCAATGTGCCGATGGTCCACACCCTCCTTTCCTTTGCACAGTAGACAATTTGGGTCAGCTCCGCAGTCCTTGCTGATGTGGCCTTCCACTCCGCATCTCCTGCATTGCTTTGAATTGTCATTTGGGTTAGTGCATGATTTCGCAATGTGACCAAAGCCAAGGCATCTAAAGCGCCGTTTTAACGCCACCTGTTCCCTAAGGCGACACATAACCCAGCCTATTCTCACTCTCCCTGTTGCTAACAGTTTGAGTGCGTTCTCCACTGGTAGGCTGACGATGGCGGTTTGTGTTCCCCCATAGGCTTCCTTTATCGTTTTCACCGCTGACTCCTGTAGTCCGACAAGATCGAACTGTTTCACCAACGCTTCGCGAACCTCCTCCTTCGTCGTGATTTCATCTATATCTTTGCAGATTATAGTGATCTCCGGCCTGCTAGCTCTTATGTCGGCTTCCTGCCCTAAAGTCTTCCCGATTTGGCTTAACAATTTTTCCGCGGTTACATCCTTGGATTTCTTAAGTTCCAACATAAGATCTCCCTTCTGCGACCGTCTAATACGGCTGACGTTGTCTCCCAAATTGGTGAGTTCGGGGTCTGCCCTCACTTTCCTGAGAATGTCGGCGTATGACCCTTGAAAATCACCTCCGGTCTAATCTTCCTCCGATAATTTCTTTTCCGCAGTTCTACCTTCCTCCAAGCTTCCGCATCCGCCTTTGAAGGTTCGATCCCTTTTCTCGAGGTAGCCACTGCAGTATTTTCCCTGGTAGCTTCAGACGTACTTTTCATGAACTCCGCCTTTTTGCGAGTTGAGTCCTCCTTTCTTTTCGGGGTTTGCTGGCCTGTTGAGTCATTCAGTTTCTCGCGCAGCCTCTTCCCCGGTTTCTCCCCTTTTGTGTTTTGAACCGGCGTTACTTGAGTTGCCTGGTTCACTTTTCCAATCGGCGACTTCCCTACTCGTTCATCCTGGGCCTTGCCGTACGTCAAACGGATGCCTCTTATCATGGCCCTTATATTTTGGTGAATGTTCCTGCGCTCCTTTATAAACTCACATAGCTCCATGATCTTTTTACCGAGGGCAGTAAAGGCAGCTCCAGACTGATCATTGCCCAAAACATCGCTCGGGTGAATCGGCGTCAGCGATTCTTCCTCATCGAAGACTCCCGCTATACGCTTCCCACTGGGGGTAGCGATCGTGGGGGCTTGTGCTCGTGTGGGAGGGGATCTGCGAAAAATCGAGCTCCTTCTGAACGGATCCATCACTGGAGTCAGTTCAAGATCCTCCCGTACGCTTGTAACGTTAGATGCCACAGTAGCCAAGGTTCCCACTACTGAGGCACTGCGGTCGTTGGATATCGACGGCCGGGAGCCCGCTTGCTCACTCCCAAAAACCGCCGGCACTGGGTTTCCGAAGCCCTGCACCGTAACTTCATTCTTCTTCTGCTTCTCCATGTTTGGTTTTATTTCTGGGTATCCTTCCCATAGCCAATTTTTATCCACGGGTGGGCGTTTACTTCCCACCTACTCGGCCTGCGCATAAACATGCCCATACACGCACATCTCCGGATGCGGGCATGTGCATGGCCATGACACATTCGCCGAGCATTCCCTTATCCGCACGAAGGGACGCGCCTGATGGGAGATTTGGCAACTGCACACAGGTGCTAGGCAAGTCTAGTTACACTTCCATGAATGTTTGCTCATCCATCGCTTTTGCAGACTATCCTGGTGTTCTTTCGGATTTCGGCTTCCGCGGTGCGGGTATCCTGCCTTGTGGCTCGGTCCTTAGTTCAAAGGTGACTGCCTGGTGGTCGCTGTACGTGAAGTCCTCGCCAACTTGCCAGGATATGCCACGTGCCAGCGCAGGGCTGATAAAAGACAGATCGACAATTGAACCAGTTCCCCCTTTCCGATAAGTGTTTACATCGCCTTCGTTGGCCAGGACTATATCTAACTGGGCAAAAGCTTCTAATAAGCACCGCCCCCTTGCGTTAGTCTCTTCGCTACCCCACTCGATAGCCCACGCATTAAAGTCACCGGCTATCACCTTTGGACCTCTTCCTCTTGCGTCGTGAACAAGATCATCTAACAGTTCTTCAAACTCAGGAAGAGTGGGGCTCGGTGGAGTGTAGCACCTATATGCGAATATGCCGCTTATTTTCGCCCACACAAAGCCACTGGCCGCCTGACCCATGCTATATTGTATGGCTTGACGACCGCACACCCATATCGCCGCTCCACCAGTCGAATCTGTGACCCATACACCACCGTCAAGATTTCTGTACGGTTCACTAGTGATAGCAATCTCCATCGCGAATTCGTAAGTGGTCTGCGCAAGCAAATCTTGTGCGACCCTGCAATGATTAAGGTTTATTTATATTAACCTCATTTTTTAACTGCAGTTAACACCTTCCTAAAGTCTGGGCATTTACCACTTCCGGCAATATGCCGGTTATCCCTTCCCTACTTTTCTTCGCACAAAATGCACTTGGGGTCTCTATTGCACTCCTCGGCAATATGTCCTTTTTCCCCACACCTTCGACACCTTCGCTAGTGCATGCCTTCGCGAAGTGTCCAAACATTAGGCATTTGAAGCACGTTTTTAAAGAGATCTGTTCCCTTATAGTGGGCAAACAACCCATCCAATCCGAACCTTTTTCACGGCCAACAATTTCTGCGCTGACTCCACTGACAGTCGCATTCTGGCCGTTTGAGTACCGCCATAAGCTTTTCTTAGACTCCCGATAGATTATTCGCTGAATTCTTCCAATTTTAATTGTTCCTTCAAGGCAGTGCAGATCTCTTCTTTAGATGTTACCTCATCGATATAGATCTCACTGGATATAGATCTCATGTTTTTGGAAATCTCATGTTTTTGGGAACAAACAGCGACATTCTCCCCAAGTGAGTTTAAAACTTGGTTACGAAAGCCGTCAGTTTCCCCACGCTGGATTTTCTCAGTTCAAACATAAGATCCCCTTTCCGCATAGGTCTTTTAGGTCGGGGTCAGATTTCCCCTTTGTTCAGTATCACCGCATACGTTAGATGTCCTCTGCTGGAGATTACAATTGCCTCCGGGCGAATTCGCATCTTGGGATTCTTGGCTCTTTTCTTGTTCACGACCTTAGTTCAACGACCGCTCTTATTTTCTCTCGGTTTCACGTTGCTAGCCGACGTTCCTACTTTGGGCACATTGGGCCTGAACTTTTAGTTCCGTTTGTTGGACTGGTTGAGACTCCTTTCTTCCTTTTTGGTGCCTGTTGATTCGCCAAAGCTTCGCCCTCTTTGTCTTGCACTAGCTTACTTGATGGAAGATCGGTGACCTTGTGCTTTGATGTCACTTGCGTCGCCTGTTACACTGTTGGGGCTGGAATGTTCGGCTTTTCCTTAGGCTTTCTTACTTCTTCCTGGGACCTATTGTAAAGCGCCCTGATGGCTCTCACCATGTTGTGTTTGTCCTTGATGAATTCGGACAGCTCAACTATTTTAGTCCCAAGGTGCATAAAAGGTAGTTCTTCTGGCTCAGGGCTCTGTTTTCGGTGAGTCTTCGCCAGATTACTCCATTTACTGACTCCTTCGCCTTTTTCAACTGCTGAGTTTCCAGCGACTCTCTCTTTTGCCGGCTTTGGTATTGGAGGCGATCGTAAAATTGATGAGCTTCTCGTGAATGGATCTATTTGCTGTTGCTGGAGTACCTCTTGATTAAATCCGATGGGTGTCGAAATCGTCTTTTTTTGCCAGCTATCTCCTTTTAGCCTATCATTCTTTGCCATTGCAATTGATGTTCTTGGCAGAGTTGTGCTTCGTTTGAACACCTCCTTCTTCAAATCTAAAACACTTGTAGTATTAGATGCAACGGTGGCCAAGTTGTCCACCACCGAGGCACTGCGGTCGAGGGATATCGACGGCCAGGGGCCCGCTTGCTCACCTCCAAAAGCCGCCGGTACTGGAGTTCCGAGCCCCTGCACCGTAACCTTACTTCTTCTTAATTCGTCCATCTTGGTTTTATTTTCTGGGTGTCCTTCCCATAGCCATTTTGGTCCACGCACCAGAGATGAGCAAATACTAGCCCATGCACAGTCAGAAAAGAAAAGTGCATGGACACATATTTACACATCAATAAGTATGCCCCAACCCGCCAGCTGCGGTCGCGCCTGATGGGAGATCTGGCCACTCCTCACAGGTCTGTCTGTCTGTCTGCCCGTCTGCCTGTCTGTCTGTCACGGCCGATTTATTCGGAAACGGCTGGGCCGATTGTCACGAAAATTGGTAAGAGCATCTAATCTGTTGTTCCTTTTACACGCAGCAACTGGCGCCATTTTGTGTTAGGTTTGAGGGGGGCTCATACATGTGAAAGGAGGCTGCAAAATTTTTTTCACAGAAAGTGGTCAGATGGGGTATCAAACGAAAGGACTCTCGATTAGTACTTTTCGAAGCTGGTTCTATATTTGATATTGGGTAAAACGTCGGGGAGTGAGTGCTCAAAATATGACCCCCAAAAAGTGTAACAGGTCTCGTTGCCAGAACCTATCCAACCGAAAATTTTTAAAAAAATCACAGTAGTGCACCTCTACTAGCGCTAGGCCTCAAAATATATCCGGTTCCGATATCTGCACAAATAAAATTAATAATAGTATATTTTTAAATTTTAGAAATTTACCCGGCAACCCCCCTTATGTTCATCTCAGAAGTACAAAATTTAGCATGGGTGTAACGAAGACTATAGTGCACAAACTGGTAGCCATTACTAACAAAGTTATAGGGGGTGAAACTTTACCATTTTTTGTGAATTTCGGACATTCTAAAACCTGTATGACGTTATCATTACATGTCAATTCATCAACACCATATCGAAATGAGTTCTTATGAATGCGGTCGCAAAGAATTATTTTGTTTTAGCTTTTTAGTCATTTGTATATGAGTATCAATTACTCCAACCAGACGTGTGTGTACATAGGTGTATAGTATATGCGTGCTAATGAACTTTGCGGGTAGTGCCTAATTCTGATAGTTATATTTGTAGATTACACATAAGCACATATGTATGCTTTTGTGCACAAAGTAAATCGGAAATATGGGTACGATTAATTTATATACGTGCATGTATGTGTACAGTATTCGGAAATAGGCAGTTTGTTTAGGGTGAGGATAATATGTATGGCTATAATATGTTCGTAAATCTTGTAGTTTGGAAGAGAATGAATGAATGAATGATGAAGGAATATGTTGGATTTGTAACTATATAGGAATAGAAAAAATGTGCGTTTATGTTTCTTACATAAGATGAACACAAAATCTTTATACCCCAAGCGCGAGCTTCCGGTATTCCGACTTGTTTATAATTGTTTTGACCCGAACTCTCTTAAAATTCTGAAGTCTGGACGTTCCAATACCCTTTTTAAGGTTTTGTGTGAAACAAAACCTTATTAGAATCGAGACGGTGTCTGTCTGTCCGATTGTCCGTCTGTCTGGCTGTCTGTCTACCTGTCTGTCTGTCTGTCTGTCACACCCGATTTATTCGGAAACGGCTGGACCAATTGTCACGAAAATTGGTGAGAGTATGTAATATGGTGTTCCCTTTACATGCAGTAAGTGGCGCCATCTTGTGTTAAGTCTAAGGGCGGCTCCCCGTACATGTGAATGGAGGGTGCAAATTTTTTTTTCACAGAATGTAGCCATGTAGGGTATCAAATGAAAGATCTCAATTAGTACTTTCCGAATCTGGTTCAATATTTGATATTAGGTGAAACATAGGGGAGTGAGGGTTCAAAATATGACCCACAAAAAGTGTAACAAGTCTCGTTCTCAGAACCTATCCAACCGAAAAATCTGAAAAAAATCACAGTGGTGCATCTCCATAAAATCTAGGCCTCAAAATATATCCGGTTCCGATATCTGCACAAATAAAGTTAATAATAGTATATTTCCACATTTTAGAAGTTTACCCGGCAACCCCCTTATGTTCATTGCAGAAGTACAAAATTGAGTTCTTATGAATTGGGTCGCACAGAATTATTTTGTTTTAGTTTTTTAGTTATTTGTCAGCCAGACATGTTTTTATGTACGTATATAATATATGTGTGCTAATGAACTTTGCGGGTAGTGCCTAATTCAAATAGATATAAGAAGTAAATCGGAAATATTGGTACGATCAATTTATATACGTGCATATATGTGTACAGTATTCGGAAATAGGCAGTTCGTTTGTTTAGGGTGAGCGTAATATGAACGTATGTCTCGTAGTTTGGGAAAATATAAAGGATTATGTTGGATTTGTAGCTATATACGGATTGAGAAATGTGCGTTGAAATTTTCGTACATAAGATGAACACAAAACCTTTATACCCGAAGCGCGAGCTTCCGGTATTCCGACCTGTTTATTGTGCTTTTTTAGGTTGACCGGAATCATAATTGATGTTATGGTGACCGTTTGTTTGCATGTTCCCGATCGCGATTGTATTTATAAGTTTTCCTTGCCGTGTCCTCTGGATCGAGTTTGGGTTAGCGGAATATTTTACAATTACTAAATAACCACCGAAACCGACTGCGCCAGTTGCGAGATAGTTCACCGCTGGCGTTAAAATAAACAAGTCGGAATACCGGAAGCTCGTGCTTCGGGTATAAAGGTTTTGTCTTATCTAAGAAATTTTAACGTACATTTTTCTATCCGTATACAGCTACAAAACTGCGAGACATACGTACATATTACAGCCTTAGATGTTACGCTCACCCTAAACAAACAAACTGCCTGTTTTCGAAAACTGTACATATATAGGCACGTATATAAATTGATCGTACCCATATTTCCAATTTACTTCTTATATCTATCTGAATTAGGCACTACCCGCAAAGTCCATTAGCACGCATATACTATATACCTACATACACATATGTCTCGTTGGAATAATTGATATTCATATACAAATGACTAAAAAACTAAAACAAAATAATCCTTTTCCACCCAATTCATACGAACTTACTTCGTTGTGGTATTAATGAATTGATATGTGATGATGACGTCATGCAGGTTGTAGAGGGTACGAAATTCACAAAAAATTGTAAAGTTTTACCCCCTATAACTTTGTTAATAATAGTTGGATTTTCTTCAAACTTGGTCGAATTGTGAACCATGTTCTTCGTTATACTTGTGCTAAATTTTGTACTTCTGCAATGAACATAAGGGGGGTGCCGGGTAAATTTCTAAAATGTGGAAATATACTATTATTAACTTTATTTGTGCCAATATCAGAACCGGATATATTTTGAGGCCTAGATTTCATAGAGATGCACCACTGTGATTTTTTTCGGATTTTCCGGTTGGATAGGTTCTGAGAACGAGACCTGTTACACTTTCTGGTGGTCATATTTTGAGCCCTCACTCCCCTATGTTTCACCCAATATCAAATATTGAACCAGTTTCAAAAAGTTCTAATTGAGACCTTTCATTTGATACACCACTTAGCCGCATTTTATGAAAAAACATTTTGCACCCTCTTTTCACATGTATGGGGAGCCTCCCTTAAACTTAACACAAAATGCCGTCAGTTGCTGCATGTAAAGGGAACGGCAGAGCACATACTCCTACCAATTTTCGTGACAATCGGTCCAGTCATTTCCGAATAAATCGGCTGTGACAGACAGACAGACAGACAGACGGACAGACAGACGGACAGACAGACATCGAATCGATTCTAATAAGGTTTTATTTCACACAAAGCCTTAAAAACGGGGATACTATTCGACGCGATTAGGCTTTTATTAATTCAATAACTTCCCTAAGACTAAAACTTAGATCTTATATTAACAAGTGAGTTGAACAAAGGGTGCAAATTGCTGAGTTTGTAAAGTTGCATCTTTTGTAACTCGATATCGCTCAATGTTCGTTTGAGTCATGTTTTTGTTTATGATCAAATGTCGCTTATCTCTTGTGGATAGATTCTAGCTTCTGTTATAATGACAATGTTTATATTATTTCGCTCGAATTTAGTAAGAAAAATTTTATGAAGATAAGATGTTCATGACTCATATGTATTATGGTCATGTGGTGTTTGTGTAAAATGGAGTGACGCATGTTACAGGACATGTAACCATGCATATATATATATATATATGCACCCCCGGCCTCTCCAGCCCCAGCCCCGCGGGACCACCATTGAGGAATTACTTCGCGGGGTAGGTTTGCTCTTAGGCATTCATCCTTCTCCCATTTGCAGCTTTCCTCCTTCTTTGTTCCTTTAACAACTCCTCCTGCATTTGGATGATTGCGCCACTTCTCCTCGGACTCCTGCATCTCAGTAACCCAGCTCTCCGGGGTCCCGCTCCTGCCCAGCACCTGGTTTAAGCTCCTTCTCTCCATCGCAAATCGTGGGCAGTGACATATCACCTGCTCTGGATCCTCCAGTATGCCATTGCATCAGGGACAGTTCGGAGAATCATCCAACCCAAAGCGGTGCAGATATTGCATGTAACAACCGCCGTGTCCTGTGAGGAACTGGGTAATGTGGCAGTTGGTCTTCGTAGACTCGTCCCATCTGCGTTGCAAGAGATCAAGGGACTCTGACCTTGCCGCATTTCTGCGCTGTGCATGCCCCTCCATACGTCTTCCATGGTACAGGACACTCATTTCTTTGGCCAGAATGTCAACCGAGATCATGCCTGCCACCACGAATACTGCCTCATGTGGTTCTAAAAGCACTGCAAACCCGCAAATCATCCGCCGGTAAACCGAGTTCACCTGCTTCCGACTCTGACAGTTTTCAAGCGCCTCTGCCCACATAGGCGACGAGTAGAGCAGGATGGAGCGCACCACTTCGGCTATACCAACCTCCAGCAATTTTTTTGTCCACCAATATTTGGCAACATTTTTGCAAGTGCCGCGGTGGCACTGGCTGCCTTTTTGGCATGCATACGCTAGGTATTCCTTAAATCTCGATTCGGTGTCAATTATTACCCCCAGGTATTTAATAGCCAGCTTCGATACGACCGTATATCCACCGACCTTCACTTTCACAGTGTCATTTTTTCTGCGGTTCGCTATGAAGACCGCTTCCGTTTTCGCGTCCGCCAAGGTCAGCCCGGCTTTTTCTAGCCGCTCTCACTGTTTCCGTTGCGTAAACCTCCACATCCTCTGGGTGTTTTGCTGCAACAACCACAGCCAGGTCATCAGCAAAGCCGACAATCGTAGTCTCCTCTGGGATGGAAAGAGCAAGCAACCCATTCCACAACAGGGGACCAAGTACCGATCCCTGTGGTACCCCGGCTGTGACAATGTACTCTTTGGGGCCCTCATCCGTCACGTACCAGAGAGTCCTCTCTCAGGGGTAACTTTCAATCAAATTCGCTAAGTATCCGGGGACACCTGTGTGAGCCAACGCGCCATTAATTCTATTCCAGTTGGCCGAGTTGAATGCGTTTTCCACACCCAACGCCACCACGGCATAGTAGACTCTCTCCATCGTCCTTCTGATTGCATCCAACAGGCAGATAGGACGATACCACGCTGGGTTTCCAGGTGGCTTGCCAGGCTTCGGAAGCAACACCAAATTTTGCTTTTTCCACTGGGCAGGGAATATTCCCTCCTTTAGGCACGCCTCGAAGGTGCTGGCGAGAAGGTCGGGCCTAGTCTTCACTGCAAGGTTTAAAGCTCGATTGGGGATACCATCTAAACCTGGGGCCTTGTTGTCACTGAACCTACCACATATTTCCCGCAGCTCCTCGACAGTTACAGGCGGTATTATGCCGTCATTTAGCTGGACAAAAATTTGCCTTGCCCTATTTTCGTGGTGAGGGAACAGAGTGGTAACGCTCTGTTTCAGGAGGGGCGGACATGTCACCTGGGGTGATTTCCGCAGCCTTTTCATTACCACTCTGTAAGCTTCGCCCCAAGGATTTATGTCGGCATGGTCATGGTGGTGTTTGAAGCAGTTCCTTTTGCTCCTCCGAATGGCTTCCTTTAGGCGGCCACGCAATTGCTTGTGTGCCTCCTCTCGACCGTCACCACCGGGTTTTCCCCTGAGCCTCTGGCAAAGTCTCCTTGCCCGAAAACATGTGGCTCGCAAACTTGCGATTGCGTTGTTCCACCAGTAGTTGGGTTGCCTACTGGAAAGCAATCGCCTTCTGGGCATAGTATGATAGCATCGCACGCTTCCGTCACCCATGCAGTGATCTGGGTGGCTTTCTCTCCAGCCGTACCATTCAGGCATATGTCTGATTTGAGCACCGCGGCAAACGTGTCCCCTTCGAAAGTTTTCACCGTCCAGCCAAGCATACCACCCAGCATTCCGCGAAAACTCTTTTTCTAGCTCGATCCGCCCTTGACCTTTATGCAGATTGCCTGGTGGTCGCTATGAGTATAGTCCCCACTGGCATGCTAAGCGATTCTACTGGCTAAAGTGGCATTCACGTATATCAGGTCCACTATAGACCCCAGGCCGCTTCCCCGGAAAGCGTAGGAAGACCCAACATTCGCCAGTACCACGTCTAGATCCGCGAATGATTCGAGGAGAACACGTCCCCTAACATTAGTTATCCAGCTGCCCCATTGAAGAGCCCACGCATTGAAATCGCCTCCTATTATGATCGGCCAACGTCCTCTTGCATCCAAAACAAGAGCAGCAAGCATCCGCTCATACTCGGCGAGTGTAGTGCTGGGTTGAGCGTAGCAGCTGTAGATGTGGATGCCCTTCACCTTCGCTCTGATGAAGCCCTCCTCCGGGTGCTCCATTATTTCCTGGAAGGCTTGTTCTCCACAAGTCCACAGCGCTGCTTGGCCCGTTTGGTCTTTGACCCAAACGCTACCACCGCGGTTTCGGTATGGTTCGCTTAGTATGGCCACATCGATTTTTTTCTCGCGGATGGTTTGCGCGAGTAGATCCTGCGCCGCCTCGCTCATCTGCGATTTGTGCTAAGGGCTCTCCTGTACTCCGGGCAACTGCTGTTGCCTGCAATGTGCCGATGATCCACACCCTCCTTTCCTTTGCACAGTAGACAATTTGGGTCAGCTCCGCAGTCCTTGCTGATATGGCCTTCCACTCCGCATCTCCTGCATTGCTTTGACCTGTCATTTGGGCTAGTGCATGCCTTTGCAATGTGACCAAAGCCAAGGCATCTAAAGCACCGTTTTAACGCCACCTGTTCCCTAAGGCGAAACATAACCCAGCCTATTCTCACTCTCCTTGCTGCTAACAGTTTGAGTGCGTTCTTCACTGATAGGCTGATGATGGGGGTTTGTGTCCCCCATAGGCTTTCCTTAGAGTTTTCACCACTGACTCTTGTAGTCCGGCAAGATCGAACTGTTTCTCCAACGCTTCGCGGATTTCCTCCTCCGTCGTGGTTTCATCTATATCTTTGCAGGTTATAGTCATCTTGGCCTGCTAGCTCTTATGTTGGCTTTCTGCCCTAAAATGTTCCCGATTTGGCTTAAGAATTTTTCCGCGGTCACACCTTTGGATGTCTTAAGCTTCAACATAAGATCTCTCTTCTGGGACCGTCTAATGCAGCTGACATTGTCTCCCAAATTGGTGAGTTCGGGGTCTGCCTTCACTTTCCTGAGAATGTCGACGTATGACCCTTCGCCTCCTTTAGGAAATGATAATCACCTCCGGTCTTATCTTCCTCCGATCATTTCTTTTGCGTGGTTCTACCTTCCTCCAAACTTCCGCATCCGCCTTTGATGGTTCGATCCCTTTTCTCGAGGAAGACACTCCAATATTTTCACTGGCAGCTTCAGACGTACTTTTCATGAACTCCGCCTTTTTGCGAGTTGAGTCCTTTTCTCTTTTCGGGATTTGCTGGCCTGTTGAGTCATTCAGCTTCTCGCGCAGCCTCTTCCCCGGTTTCTCCCCTTTTGTGTTTTGAACCGGCGTTACTTGAGCTGCCTGGTTCACTTTTCCAATCGGCGACTTCCCTACTCGTTCATCCTGGGCCTTGCCGTACGTCAAACGGATGCCTCTTATCATGGCCCTTATATTTTGGTGAATGTTCCTGCGCTCCTTTATAAACTCACACAGCTCCATGATCTTTTTACCGAGGGTAGTACAGGCAGCTCCAGACTGATCATTGCCGAAAACATTGCTCGGGTGAATCGGCGTCAGCGATTCTTCCTCATCGAAGACTCCCGCTATACGCTTCCCACTGGGGGTAGCGATCGTGGGGGCTTGTGCCCGTGTGGGAGGGGATTTGCGAGAAACCGAGCTCGCTCTGAACGGGTGGGTTTACTTCCCACCTACCCGGCCTGCGCATATATATGCCCATACACGCACATCTCCGGATCCGTGCATGTGCATGGCCATGACACATTCACCGAGCATTCCCTTATCCGCACGAAGGGCCGCGCCTGATAGGAGATTTGGCAACTCGGCACAGGTATATATATATATACCGATGTACGCTACTGACGCAAGATGGAACGGCAACCAGCTGTACCATTTTCCAAGCGGTCTTCCCAGCCGTCCGTGTCAATAGGACGTCCATGTTTCTCTCCGCATGGACAGTACCGCAACCCGGACAAGGTTCTTGCAGGTCGGTTGAGGCGAACGGTTCCTGCAAAGTCCGGAATCGAATACGCCACTTTGCTGCATTCCTGAGACGGGTGAACCGTGGTTTAGGGAGATACAGAGGGAGGTCGTTTACCATCGACTTCGATGTTCAGACCAATCTTGGCAAGTGAATTCCCGTTTGCACGAATTGCGTGACCATATCATCGAAGACACCTCTTCGCAACTTTTCCACTTCCGATGTAACCCCATAATGATCGCGGATGTTCTCATTTCAGATGCGATCTAAACGTGTGACGCCACTAGTCCAACGTAGTAACTTCGTCTCCATTACCGCAAGACGCCGTTCGTTGTCTTTTATGATCGGCCAACACTCAGAAGGACGACATTGCGATAAATTTTAGATTTGAGACGTTCGTTGATACGTCGATCACAAAGAACACAAGTTGTGGAACGCCACCTCATCCAGGTTGCGTTAATGCGTGAAGCAATTTCATAACGCAGTTCTCCATTGGCTGATAGCGTTGACCCGAGGTATTAAAATCGTTCAGTTCTGGGCAGATCACAGTGATTGCGCCTGTTTCATGGGGATCGGTCGCCAAAAATTCAGTTTTGTTTAAATTCAATCTGAGACCGTGTTGCATGAGGCGATCATTCCATTTTTGAACAAGTTGCTTGAGATCATTTTTGCTATCAGATGCTAGGAAAACATCATCTGCATAAAGCAGTGTGTAGGGCGCTGGACGTTGGATATCCCGTGTGACCGTGTCCATAACAAGGACAAAGAGAAGTGGTGAGCGGGCGCTTCCTTGATGAACACCAACAGAGACACGAAGCGATTTTGATACACCCGCCATACTTCGAACTTTACTTTTCGGATCGTGGTAGAGCAATTGAACCCCGCGCACGAGTTCTTCTGGCACTAAGTGTTGTTGTAAAGCATACCAGATGAGTTCGTGTGGTACACGATCGAACGCTTTCTCTAAATCCAGAAAGGAAATGTAAAGAGGGCGATGCTTCCCACGGTGTTTCTCCATGAGTAAATAAATATAGAAATCCCTAAATACTTCACAGAATTTAAAAAATTAAAGGAACTAAGAGTTCTAGAAGTTCCTTTAAAATCACCCCATCCTAAAATATCCTGAATTCAAACAAAAATTCATAGTCACAACAGACGCTCCAAGTAAGGCAATAGGAGCCGTGCTTTCACAAAATGGACATTACATATCGTATGCAAATATGACACTCAATGAACACGAACGTAACAATAGTACAATAGAAAAGGAATTACAATATTATCAATGGTTTGGTTCACAAAATCCTTCAGACCTTACCTATACGGAGTGAAATTTGTCATTAAAACGGATCTCAGACCCCTTGTATGGCTCAGTAATCTAACGGAACTCAATTCCAAACCGATGGAAAATAAAACTAAACGAATACAGCTTTAACATCGAATACGTTATTGATTCAATTGAAAAAATGAATTTAGATGAGGCGAACATTGCCATATCCCTATAAAAGAAGAAATAGTAAATCTGTACAAAACTCCATATTTGACAAACTCGGCAAAGTATTTCACAACTCTTGATTCAGCAAAAGGATTCCATCAAATTGAGATTCACGAACATGATCGTCATAAAACAGCCTTTTCCACTCCCCGAGGGCACTACGAATTCAATCGAATGCCCCTCGGATTGAAAAAGGCCCCTGCAACCTTTCCGCGAATCATCAACGAAGTTCTTAGAGAGCATGTGAATAAAATATGTATAGTATATTTGGATCACTTCAGGAATTGGAGATCAATATTAGAAAAACATTTATACCTTCGAAAAATATAAACTCAAAATACAAGTAGATAAATGTAAACTGCTCGCAAAATCCACAAAATATCTAGGACATGTGTTAACAACATACGGAATATAACCAAACCCTGAAAAAATAAAAACAATCAAAAATCTCAAAATCCCCAAAACCACAAAGGAAATAAAATCATTCATAGGAATAATCAGCTATACAGAAAATTAATAATTATGCAAAAATTGCATCACCCCTTACTGACGCCCTGAAAGGGGGCAATCAAATCTTCTTCTTTTTCTTCAGCCTTTGTCCCGTTCACAAGCGGGGTCGGCTCGTCGTGATCGGCTTCGCCATTTGGCTCTATCGAATGCTTGATCTGGGTGCAATCTCGAGGCTTTCAGATCCCCATCCAGCGTACCAAGCCACCATTGTTTAGGTCTGCCTTTTGGTCGTTTTTCATCGACTTGGATGTTCAGACCAATCTTGGGAAATGAATCTCGTTTGCACGAATTGCGCCTCTCTCGCAACTTTTCCACAATCGGTGCAACCCCATAACGATCGCGGATGTCCTCATTTCGGATGCGATCTAAACGTGTGACGCCACTAGTCCAACGTAGTAACTTCGTTTCCATTACCGCAAGACGCCGTTCGTTGTCTTTTCTGGTCGGCTAACACTCAGAACCATAGAGAGCGACTGGAAGGACGACATTGCGGTAAATTTTAGATTTGAGACGTTCGTTGATACGTCGATCACAAAGAACACAAGTTGTGGAACGCCACTTCATCCAGGTTGCGTTAATGCGTGAAGCAATTTCATAACGCAGTTCTCCATTGGCTGATAGCGTTGACCCGAGGTATTAAAATCGCTCAGTTCTGGGCAGATCACAGTGATTGTGCCTGTTTCATGGGGATCGGTCGTCAGAAATTCAGTTTTGTTTAAATTCAATCTGAGACCGTGTTGCATAGGGCGATCATTACATTTTTGAACAAGTTGCTCGAAATCATTTTGGCTATCAGATGCTAGGAAAACATCATCTGCATAAAGCAGTGCATAGGGCGTTGCACGTTGGATATCCCGTGTGACCGTGTCCATAACAAGGACAAAGAGGAGTTGTGGGAGGGCGCTTCCTTGATGAACACCAACAGAGACACGAAGCGGTTTTGATACACCCGCCATACTTCGAACTTTACTTTTCGGATCGTGGTAGAGCAATTGAACTCAACGCACGATTTCTTCTGGCACGAAATGTTGTCGAAAAGCATACCAGGTGAGTTCGTGTGGTACATGGTCAAACGCTTTCTTTAGATCCAGAAATGCAATGTAAAGAGGGCGATGCTTCTCATGGTATTTCTCCATAAGTAACTGCACAGCGTGTATTGCGTCAGTAGTTCCGCATTGCTTGACAAATCCGGCTTAATTCACGGTTGTTTGAACGATTTCGAGAATACGGTTGTCACGAATGCGTTCAAAAATCTTCATGGTATGAGAAATAACCGGATCGGACGGTAATTTGAACATTCTGCTGGGCTATCGCGGATATCCTCATTTTAGATGTGATCAAAAGGTGTCACGCCACTAGTCTAACTTAACATCTTCGTTTCCATTACCGCAAGACGCCGTTCATTGTCTTTTATAGTTGGCCAACACTCAAGACCATAGAGAGTGGCAGGACAGACGACATTGCGGTAAATTTTAGATTTGAGACGTTCGTTGATACATCGATCACAAAGAACAGCGGTTGTGCTTCATCCAGGATGCGTTAATTCGTGAAGCAATTTGATGACGTAGTTCTCCATTGGCTGATAGCGCTGACCCGAGGTATTCAAATCGCTGAGTTCTGAGCAGATCACTGCCGCTGACAGTGATTGTGCCTGTTTCATGGGGATCGGTCGTCAAAAATTCAATTTTGTTTAAATTCAATCTGAGACCGTGTTGCATAAGGCGATCATTCCATTTTTGAACAAGTTGCTCGAGATTATTTTCGCTATCAGATGCTAGAAAAACATCATCTGCATAAAGTAGTGTGTAGGGCGCTGGACGTTTGATATCCCGTGTGAGTGTCCATAACAAGGACAAAGAGAAGTGGTGAGCGGGCGCTTCCTTGATGAACACCAACAGAGACACGAAGCGGTTTTGATACACCCGCCATACTTCGAACTTTACTTTTCGGATCGTGGTAGAGCAATTGAACCCAGCGCACGAGTTCTTCTGGCACTAAGTGTTGTCGTAAAGTATATCAGATGAGTTCGTGTGGTACACTCTGAAACGCTTTCTCTAGATCCAGAAAGGCAATGTAAAGAGGGCGATGCTTCTCACGATGTTTCTCCATGAGTAACCGCGCAGCATGTATTGCGTCAGTAGTTCCATAGTTTTTGACAAATCCGGCTTGATTCACGGTAATTTCAACGATTTCGCGAATACGGTTGGCGTTCAAATGCGTTCAAAAATCTTCATGGTATGAGAAAGTAACCGGATCGAACGGTAATTTCAACATTCTGCTGGGCTACCTTTCTTTTTCGATATTGGAACAGTGGTATTTTCTTGCCAGTAAGATGGTGTTCTTCCTTCCTGAATAACCCGGTTAAAGAATTCACTGAGCCACAGTGTTGGGTCCCAGCTCTTCGCTTTCCAAAGCCCAGATGCGATGTCGTCAGGTCCTGTTGCTTTCCCCGATTTCATTTGTATTATTGCCTCCTCGACTGCAGTGGCGCTGACTGGTGGAACTGGTCCAAATGTCGGCAATGATTGTCGAAATGGAGGATGAGCAAATTCTTCAGTTGAAATCTGCTCGAAGTATTCTCGCCATCTATCCGAGCTCGACGGTTAGTAAGCAAAGTACCGTTCTTGTCATTAACGCAACAGAAGTGTTCGATATCCTGTGTGCGTTTATTATGGCTTTTAACAAGTCGATACAGATCTCTCTCGCCATCCCGAGTGTCCAATTTATCGTAAAGATTTTTGAGATGGTTCGCTCGGGTGACAGCGACCGCTTTCTTTGCTTCCCGGTTGGCATTCTTATAAATTTGCCAATTAGCAGGCGGTTTATCGTGAAGAAATTTGTGGTAGAGACGTTTCTTTTCACGGACCTTCATTTCAACATCATTATTCCAAAGCCAAGTATCTCGATTGATATACCGCTTACCCCGCTTCGTGATCCCGAAGGTTGCAAAGGCCGCTTTGTGGATCGTGTCTTTCATTTAGTTCCATGATTCTTCCACATTCGTAATGGTCGGCAACCGTATGAATGAGACTGTTTCTTCTTTCTTCTCACCAAATCGCCACCATTTAATTCGCGGCGGGCCAGTGCGTTCCTCGCGCTGTTTTATCGGTGGCTTAATTCACAGGACGGCAATCAACGGCCGATGTTAAGTTGCGATGGTCTGATAGGGAACGACTTTGCAATCAGTGACAGTGGTAAAATGTTGGCGTCTTATGAGAATACAATCGATTTGCGTTTTACTGTTCCCACTATAAAATGTGGGAAGATGAGACAATTGTTTGATGAACCATGTATTCATAAGTACAAGGTCATGGGTGTCCGCAAAATTGATTATACACTCGCCACCTTCATTGCGCGCTCCGAACCCCTTTCTCCCATGGCACCTATTACCGTCCGCCTTTTCACCCACATGATGATTAAGATCGCCGGCAATGATTATATAATCGTTAGCAGGCACGTGACAAGTCTTTTCATCGAGAAGTTGCCAGAAGGCATCTTTCTCGGCATCAGGTCGACCTGTCTGTGGTGCATACGCGGTGAAGAAGTGAATAGTGCGATCAGCTGATATAATGGTGAGCTTCATCAGCCGATCATCAAATCGTTCGACTTCTTTAATGGCATCACGGAAACCCTCTGAAATGGGAATGTCAACACCATATTGAGTGTGTGGGTTACCAAAATAGAGAAGTTTGTAGCCATTTCTACCGCGTTCGCGTTCAATGTCGCAGCTTTTGGTACCAGACCATCGGGTTTCTTTCCGAGCGCAGATATCAATGCGCCTTTTCCGAAGGGCTCTTGCGAGTTCCTCGGTCTTTCCAGTTAGGGTACCAACATTTAGCGTGCAGACACGTATTTGTTTTGTTCGTTGTGTTCGGACTAACTTGCTTACGTCCTGACGCCGTCCATGCGTCAAGAACCCTTGCCCATTTCTCGGCAGGACCGGGGCCCGTCCTGCCGCGTCGACTGAGGTGGACGCCCTAGCATTTCTCCGAGGCTTGTGACTCAATCCGATGATCATGTTTGTAACGACATTGTATGCATTTTCTTGGTGTACCTGTCCCGGGGCCTAGGATTTAGCATAGTAGAATAACTCCAACTATACTCTATTTATCTCTTTCCCTGATCTCAGCATTTTATTTTTATTTTACTGGTTATAGTTGTGTGTTTTTCGTTCTCCTATTTGTGTCTCGTGAAATTGACTCTGTGAAAGCCCATAATCGCCAGTATTTGCGACAAAATCTACTTGCATATGCCCCAATAGCGAAGGATACTCCTTCTAAGGCGCAAGCTCAAGCATTGTTGTTTTGTTGGTCCCTATAGGTTTGAAATTGTGTCTGTGGGAGTGCGTGCAAAACGAAAGATGCTTTTTCTGTAATGTGTGCGCAGGCATTGACGCAATTTATAATTTTCAGTTTCAAGTGAACCCACAGTCGCGCATACTTGTGGCAAATTTTACTTCCTGATGCTTTTTCTGTAATGTGTGCGCAGGCATTGACGAAATTTATAATTTTCAGTTTCAAGTGAACCCACAGTCGCGCATACTTGTGGTAAATTTTACTTCCGTATGCCATAATAGCGAAGGATACTTCTTCTAAGGCACATGCTCAAGCATTCTTGTTTTGGTGGTCCCTATAGGTTTGAAATTGTGTCTGTACGTGCAAAACGAAGGAAGCTCCTTCTGTAGCACGTTCGCAGCCAATCGCGCATTTTATGCATTTTATGCACAGAATGCAGTTCTAATTGTAGTGAAACTGTGTCTGCAACAGCGTGTTTAAAACGAAGGAAGCTCCTTCTAAAGCACGATCGCTGCCTTCACACATTTCAGATTTCTGTCCGTTATTATAGGTTCCTTATAACATATAAGGAAACACCGACCAGTTAAATCTACCAAAAGCTAGGAAGAGCGAAGTTCCGCATAAAAGGGACAGATACCAGTGCAGAAATACCTAACTTATCCATTTTAAGTTTGCAAAAAAAGCAAAAAGTTGATTGACGGTTTCGCCCAGGGCAGAAGCAACTCATCAGATGCTGCCTCACCTCTGCCCTGGGAGCAGCGTGACCGAAATAATGATAGATGGTCAATGCTCCACTTAAATATAATCGCAAAACAATGCGTCAGTCAACTTTTCGCCTTTTTTTGTAAACTTGGGTTTAACTCAAAAAGGAGGAGTCCGGGAACTACAAAAGAAGGAGTAAGTTGCTCCCCAAGTGGTTCGATCCGTCACTAAGTGGGTGTGGACTCAGGACTCCCAGCATCTTCAACAAAAAATATTATTTACTTCGGCCTGGTTTAGGTCTAGACTGATGACGGATTTCACTTAAATATAATTCGTACCCATTATGGGTTTGCGATTATATTTAAGTGGAGCAATTACCATCTATCGTTACTTTCGGTCACGCTGCTCCCAGGACAGAGATGAGGCAGCGTCTGATGAGTTTGCGAAAACAGTTTTTGGAAAATAGGTACATAGTTATATTATATCTCCTGGTCTCAGTGGGATATCCAGAGCAGACAACCCCCTCAGCAAGAAGAAAATTCAAAAGGAGATGACACTTCTTGCAACCTCAGATGGAGACAATAAAAAATGAAGCAAGTGTTTCCTGTGCATGGATAAGCACCCCACGATTCAATGTCCCCAGCTCGCCAACAGTGACGACAAGGAGAGATTACTACGGCACTGTCATTTATGTATTTACTGCGCCTCCCACAAATATAAAAGAGGAGAAACTTGCAACAAGAGCAAGAACCTCCGATATGAAATTTGTCAAGAGCACCACCTCACCATAATGCATGCTTGCAGGAAGAAAGATAAGGTACAATCTTCTGATAGCGCATTTCATCATACACAGAACTCAATTAAGCTATCGTACGCACCATCCTTTTCGTCGCGGTAGTTAAGGTCCTTCCTTTTCGCTGTTTCATCGACCGGGGAAACCAGAGCAGCTATGTAACCGAGGATTTAGTCCAGAAACTTAGGTTGAGGAAAAAGAAGACCAATATGCAGGCGTCTGGGGTGGGAGATGTGTCGTCGAATGTCTGCCTCACCATTTACTTGGATGATGGAATCGAGATCAGTACTAAGGCACTGATGGTAAAACGCGCGACTAAAAGCTCGCTGCCGCAGGCCCCGCGCCAGTTGAAGGCGTTCCTGCAAGAGAGAAAATTAGCTGATCTAGAAATGATCTGGTTGCATCGCATGCTCCAATGTTGCTGGGTTCCAGTATCCTACCGCAGCTTTTCTTGAACGGGGTAGAAACTGTCGATAATTTTTTGCTACAAAATACTAAGCTAGGATGGATAGTGTCTGGCCCGGCCGATATTCCAGCCTCCCATTACGCATCCACGCCCGTTTTAATGGAAGAATGGGAACAAAAACTGAAAGCCTTCTGGGATATGGCCCCAAGCAGAGACGACTCGACTCTCATTGAGCAGATCTGCGAGGAGCTCTATGTGAAAAACCATTACAGAACAAAGGATGGGAGGTATGTGGTACCAATTCCGTGGCGGCAAGAGAAGTTGAAGCTGGGTGACTCTTACCATAAAGCCGTGCAGTTTTATCAAGGACAGGAGAAGAGGTGGAGGAATGAGGACTATAAACTCAAGGCGGAAAAGGATCTCAAGATACTAGCTTTGCATTATTCGCCGAAAGACGACTGTTTTCAGTACAGTACAGCATTGAAATTCAAAGGCTGTGGCAAGAGGGTTACGACTGGGACAATGTCATAATAGATTCATCCAGAGAACAGTAAGAGAAAGTTTTATCTTCGATGATGTGTCTAAATGAGGTAAGGGTCCCCCATTGGACCGGACATTGGTCCACGAAAGAGGAAATGGAACATATAGGGTTCAGTGATGCGTCGAGTGTTGGCTACGCCGCGGTTATTTACAGTGGAAGGAAGGTTGGAGTAGGCTAAAGCCTGCGGTTAATTGCTGCTCGAGGACGCGTTACTCCTCGTAAAACAAAAGCGAACTTGCAGTCTAAGGCCTGTACGATCCCAAAGCGCGAATTTGAGAGTATAGTGCTCCTTACGGAATTTTACAGAGACGTTCGGGACAGTTTACGGGGTACTTCCGTGAGGTTTACAGTTTACACGGACTCTGAGGTGGCCCTTTGCTGCATTCGAAATCGGAAAACCATTGACAATAAGCTAGTTCAGTCGCGGCTATACAAAAGTATATTTCCCCAGCAGAAATTCATCACGTTAAATCGAAACTGAATCCGGCACATTGTGCTTCTAAGGGGATGTCTCCGCAAAAGCTCATTTCTCACGATCTGTGGTTCCGTGAGCTGCCGTTCTTGCAGGAGGTATGCCCTCACACGACATTTGGTGATAAAAAGAACCAGAGACGTTGGTTCATTTGGCGGAAAACGATACAAGGTTCGAGTCTTCTTGGATTTTGTGCTTCGCTTCGCGACTTCACCTCGGCTGTGAACACCGTTGCAAGATGCCTCCGATAGAGGAACGGGAAGACAGGACCTTATTCACTTCAGGAGTTGCAGCGGGCGGAGTGAGCAGTGGTTCGATATCAGCAGTACCAACTCTTTGGGAAGCAAATGGAGAGGATTCGGAAAGGTATAGCAATAGAAAAACATCATTGGCTGTCAACGCTCAACCCATTCATAGGCAAGATTTCCGAGATTCTTTGCGTGAGAGGAAGGCTGTAACATGCGCTCATGCCCTCTGAGGAATAATTCTAGAGCAATCGCATTTGGTAGACCTGATAATTTATCAAATCCACCGAGTCAATCAACATTGCGGGACGAGTCTTACAATGTCTATTGTGGGGGGAAAGATATCATATTTCCGCCTTACAGTAGAGGGTAAAGAAATGGATCAGAGCGTGTGTCTATGTGTCAGAATACGAGGAAAAGCCGCAATCCCGAGGATGGTGGACCTCCTTTCTAAACGAATCAAAGCTTCCGCAACCTTTGAAAGCATCGGTACGGATTTATTCGGGCTATTTCAAATCAAAGCGTCGAATCTACGAACGTCGAAAACAATAAAAGTCTATATAGGGGTGTTCGTTTGCATGGCCACGAAAGCAATACATTTGGAAATCTACATGGATCTCACCAACAACGCATTTCTAGCCGCGTTTCAACGGTTCACTAGCCGCAAGGAGCAGCCTAAAATAGTTCGGTTCGATAATGGGACAAACTTGGTAGGGGCCTCAAAAGTACTTTGGGAGGCCTGGCGTAGGCTGATATATAAGTGTGAAGTAAGAATGGCTCAACAGCTGATTGTGAAGCATCACAACCCTCTAAGAGCTAGCCATTTCGGGGGTCTCTTTGAGGCCACAGTTGGGAGACTGAAACGGTATGTCAAAAGGGCGCCTTCCATATCCGACTTCACGAATGACAACTTTTATACTGCCATTTGCCGGCGGCCAAGAGATGGCTCCAGATTCAGGAGCTACAGCGACATTTCTGGTCCAAGTTTGAGGATAACTATTTGGGTTATCTCCAAAAACGTTACAAGTGGAAGGAGCCGGGAAGGCCAGTGACTGAAGGAGACTTGGTACTGATCCGAGAGTACTAGAGGGCTATCCAGATCCTAAAGGGGTAGTGCGGCAAGTAAGGCTTAGAACAACGAGCAGCGAGAACGTCCATCGGGCAGTACATGAATCGCTCCCTTTCTTCCAGAAAGGAAAAAGGAGTTACCACCGGAGGATTAGGCTTCTGATACTACGATAAAATCGGAGACGGTCTCGTCGGGAACACCACTCAGAACAAGGTGAAGGGTCAGACGGGGGCCGTGGCCATTGGCACATGTGGTCTCTTTTATGTGTTTATGTCAAATCCCAATGCCTGTGGTTCAATGGTCAGTGGATCCCGTTTTAGAAACCAGAGTAGTAGAACTAGGATTAATTCAGGTAAAAACATTCGACCTTAAGTATACTATCGCGACTTCGGTGGATCTCACACGGATCTCACATGGACCTCATGAGGCAGCAATTGGAGAAATTCGACAAAATATGCGGACGATAGACAATGAAATTCAGGGCCACTGTAATGAGATCAAAGTTGCAAATGAGCTACAAGTGGAGGAAGTTAGCCGGCAGGGGGCCTTTAGTGCAGTGAAAAGTATATACCTGCCCTGGCAGCTGCGGGAACAATAGCATACCATAGTTATCGAGATGTAGCTATTCGTAAGGCGGTGGAGGCTAAGAAGCATCAGCAGGATAAGATTACAGCAGGTCGAGGAGCAAATCAACAGACTAATGAAGCAGCAGGGGAAAGCAATGCTGAAACAAGAGATTTCAGAATTTTCCAGGGGGGTCAAACCCCTGATAAGGGAGATCAACGCTAAACACGACCAGCTGCGCAGCATTCGTCCCACAAGGGAGCTGGAGGAGTATTTGAGTCGTATTAATACAGAAGTCACTGGGATCATGTTGCCAGAATTAGATGAGCTGGACCAAATATTTGATGCAAATATAGCCGCAACATGGCTCCAAAATGAGTTAGTCACCATAGAGTATCTGATCCCTCTTCCATACAAAGAGAAGTCCAAATATGTAGCAAATATTGCCGGGCCAGATGTGAAGAAGCATTCCTGGGATCTTGGAGTTGCCGTGCCATTTCGAGTCTTATTCGTGGGACCAGAGCAGGAGAAATATTTCTTTGAGGAGGATGCTACTAAAATCCTTCCTCGTTTATATGAGGCAAAGCTCGTTCGTACTGGACTGTCATGCATCAGGAGATTGTACGGGGAAATGAGAAGTTGCAAAACTGGTGCTCAGTGAAGCAGTGGGATAACAGATCGGTCATGTAAAGAAGAATTTAGGAGTGATTTTCAAGAGGCGAACGAATAGGATACAGATCACCTGCAACGGCACCCAACTAGAGATCCGGTTTTCTGTCACGTTCGTGGAAGTAGATTACTGCACCTTGAATGCAGTTTCTTTTAAGGTTAAAAGAATACTCCGGGCAATCACGGTTAACTGGACTAAGCGCATATACCCCACGGTTTGATCTTCCGCACCCCAGCTTCAAGTTGCCAAGAGCTAGACCCAAGCCATAGAGAAGTTAAAGCGACAGCTAGAAGGAGTTGATTTAGAGCAGTATATTCCGCACGGTTACGCCGATATTGAAGTGCTATTAGACGCCGCTCTGGTAGGGATACTGGCATGGACAATAAGGAAAAAGGCCAAGGGAACGGATAGTCCTTCTACCTTTATTAGCCACCTATCGTTAGGAGACAGTTAACCAGGGAGTTGGGGCCAAGCGACGACTAGGATAGATAACGCTGCACCTCCGACTTGTTCGTCCGTATATTCACGAAAAGTCGTGTACGAGAGTCATGTACATACTTTAACAGTAATTACCCCTCATTCAAAGTACTAAACTTCTTTTAAGTAGCATGCAAATTCACTAACCAAGGTGTTGTTCCATATGTAAATATAGATAGCTCCTAACAATGCTTTAACTGCTAGCTTAAGTTCATTTATTTAGGTGTAAATAGTTGACCTGGGTAAAATTGCATCGCAAGTAGTCGGTAAAAAAGGATAAGAGCTGTGGAAAGCCCGTATGAGAATGAGATGTTTGAATGTCAGTGTGCAAAGTCGTGTGCTAGGTAGCCAATACATTGTTAGCAAAAAATAAACAAGTCGGAAACCCGGAAGCTGGGCGCTTCAGGTATGAAAGGTTTTGTTTGCTTCCTCTGTGAGTATATTTGAGTGTAGAACTATCCTATTTGTACATAGTCCGTTAAAAATATGCATTTACCATGTCAGATTTAGTACTTCGGGTTGTAAATTTACACGGTAAAGACAACTTTGAGCTGCTGTAACTTTGTTACTAATAGCATGATTTTGATCAAACTTAGGGATAATGTGCTTCATATTATATTTTATACTGCTACCAACTTCTATAACTCTTAGGTAAACTTAAGGGGGGTTTTACTCAATTTTCCCAAAAATAGGGTAACATACTATATGGAGAGTATTTTGAGGCCTGGACGCCATATAGAGTCAGCTTCATGATTTTTCGGTTGAGTAGTTTCTGAGAATGGGTCCGTTAGAGAAATCATCACTTACCACCCCTCCCACTCCCCGCCTTTTTAACAAATCTCAAAACCAAGACCGGCCTCGAAAAGTATTAATCGGGACCTTTCATTTGATATCCTGCATGACTATATTTGGTGAAAAAAAATTTTACACCCCCCTTTTACATGTATGAGGACCCCCCCTAAATCTGAACATAGAAAGATATCACTCACTGCATGTCTGGGGGTCTACAGTTCCCACTTTCTCACCAAATTTCCTGTCAATTGGTATAGCTGTTTCTGAGAAAAGTGCGTGTGACAGACAGACAAACCGACGCACAGACAGACAGACAGGCAGATATTGAACCGATTTTAACTTAAGAGACCCATGAAATAAGGCAAAGTCTAAAACATATATAAATGCCAATTGATAAATAGAAAGAATGTAAATAGCCATGAAAAAGAAATAGTAAAGGAACTATATAAGATCTGTAAAATTTTTAAAACCATTAAATAGAATAATGTAACAGTCATAAATCTAAACATGTTAAACATAATGATAATTGTATTATAATATATAAAACATAATAATGTAAAATTATATAAGTTATAGTAAAGTTATGTCAAGCATATTAAGATAGCAGATTGAGGATAAAATTTACTTGAGTGATGCATGGCAAAGAAATCTCTCACGAAACTGGAGGGTATTGGAGACGCTTTAGAGCAGATTGATATGGTATACTTAAGCCTGGATAGAAAAGGTTGTGTCAAGCAGCATAAGGGTAATGCAATTGTTAAAAACCGAAAAGGCATGTAGGAAGGGTAGTTGCGGATATGTACATTGTATAGGGCAAATTTGCCAGAACGCAATATTGCGGCAAATTAGGATTGATGACCATATTCTTGCCGGCATTCTGATTAAGTATTTGTAAACCATAAGCAGAGTTAAAGGTCTCGCAAACCTGTAAGAACGCATGGTATGGTCTGCTTCTGCTGTTTTTTACGGAAGATCAGTGCAAGTTTTTGTTATGCACTGGCTGCCGGAAGCAAAGTTGCTGGCGGAATAGGTGAAGTGATGCGTTGATTCGATTAATTAAGTGTATTTCTGAACGGCGCAGACACAAGTCTTTACCTAGACGTAAGGCAGGACGTTAAGTAAATAGTGTAATAGGAAATAAGTTGTTGAATAAAGTGGAAAAGAAAAGATTTGAGTGTTTTCTATGTTCGGACGTGAGAAGTGGAAAGTGATTTGGATTTGTGGAGCCGAGGAAGTGCAGGTGAGCAATAGGGTTAAAGGTTTTTCCATTTTCCAGGACACAAGGGAACACCAGTTAGTAGAGCTTAGAGGGCTGCCGCCTCATCCAAACGACTCCTGAATATAAGATGAGCCTGCTAGGAAGCAGGTAGGAATTCTGGAGCGGATGAGGAGCAGTCTACTCCTTTAAACACTCGGCGAGAACGCTGGAAAAAGATGCCGCGAGGGGATGAGTGAAATACCTGCACCCCAACAGATTCCCAAAAGGATGAAATGCCCTTCTCCAAAGAAACCGGAGCAAGAATTGAAAACAACCAAAGATGCCAAGGGAAAAACGGTAGCTGCGATGCACGGGAGCATCAGCGAGGTTGTCTCCAAGAAGAGAAAGGAGAGTTGGATGATACGGCCAGAAGTGATCGCCATTTCCAAAAAGGGGGAAGCAACTTATGGCGACATTCTTAAGCAATTTAAGTCGGACCCAGAGCTTACGGATCTAGGAAGCAGCGTCAAACGAGTAAGGCGGTCGCAGAAGAGAGACCTGATGTTGGAGCTGAAGAAGTCGAATGATAAAACAGTGGAGCAATTCCTCGATCAGGTGGAAAAATCCCTTGGCTAACAGGCTGTGAGGACAAGACGGCAGGAGGTAACTCTCTTCAGGTGCCTCGACTTTGGGTACATGGCCGCAGCATGCACCAGCGTCCACGACAGATCAATGCGGTGCAGAAAGTGCCGAGGAGATGGACATATCGTCAAGTAGTGTACAGCTGACCCGAAATGCGTGCGGACATTGACAACCGACATATTATGGGCAGTAGTAGACGTCCAGTGTTCAGGAAAGTGATAAATACAAGGGCCAAATGAGATTGATTCAAATCAACCTCAACAACTGCAAGGCAGCGCAAGACTTACTCTTACAGACCATCCGAGAGAAGGGAATCGACGTTACCATTATTTGTGAACCCTATCGCAACTACGGTGATGGTGTCTGGGCCAGGAACCAAACCGGTAAACCAGCGATATGGGCGTGCGCCGGGCCGACCATTCATGAAGTGCAACGTCCGGGAGCTGATTTCGTGAGAGCAAAGATGGTCGGGATTCATGTCTACAGTTGTTACACTACTCCTAGCGCCACACGGCCGTAGTAGAAGAAGATGCTGCACCATTTGGTGCTGGACACAAGGAGTCATACCCCCAAAATCGTAGCGGGTGACTTCAATGCCTGGACTTTCGAGCGCGGAAGGACAAACGAGAGAGGTCGTATCCTGCTCGAGGCATCTGCCGAGTTGGGCTCTATCGTCGACCTCACATACCGAGAACATTACCGTTACCAGCGAATCTCGGCATAGTAGATCCAGCTAACGAAAAACGAAGGTAAGACATAAATCTACATAAAATTACCTTTACCGGGACCCTTCACCAACCAAAACAACAAAACGAGGAAGAATAATAAAACACAATAATACCAGAAGAATAGTCCTATATAATCAAATCACCAAACAAAATTAAAAGTGACATATTAACAAAATACATGAAGTTCAGGGACAACAATTCAATCACAACTCTTCACATTACCAATAATAGAAGTCATAGGCAGAGCAAAAAATGCACCAGTATTCGAAGGAGACAAACAAGCCTTACACATGTGGATTACATATGTGGAAAAAATTCTACAAATGGCAGAAATAGGAGACGAAAGACACTTTGTATACGGAATCCTCCTTCAGCGAATAAAAGAACCAGCACAAAAACTATATATAAGTTTACCTCGTAAAGATTGATATTTTGTAAAAGATAGGTTTAGACAGGAATTTGGAGTATCAGAGTCATACAAATCTTTACTACTTAAATTAGCAAAAACTACCAGTTATAACAAAAAACAAAAAAGAGATTACCCTATATACGAAACTTTTAACAGACTATTAAATATAAAAAACACACTTCATTTAAAATATGAACAAGATCCCAATACACTAGAAGCTCTTGCCTATAATCATAAAAACGTAGGCAAAATTATCCGAAGAAGAATAAGAATAGGAGAATACAACTTTGAGGCCGTTGACAATTTCTCCTAACTAGGGTCGAAAATTACAACCGATAACAGCTACGATGATGAAGTCTGCACACGGTTGTTGTCAGCCAACAGAGCCTATTTCAGCTTACAAAGACTGTTCCGCTCGAAACGTTTAACCATAGGGTCAAAGCTCTTACTGTACAAGACTATGATCTTGCCAGTCCTCATGTATTCCTCGGAAACTCGGGTTCTTAGCAGCTCTTGGCCGCGTTCGAGAGAAGAATCCTATGAAGAATTTTTGGCCCCCTACATGAGGATGGGCGATTCCGCAGCCTACACAATGACGAAATCTATGAGCGATACCACGACCATCTGGTTGTGGATAAAATCCGGCTCAATAGGTTACGGTGGGCGGGTCACTTAATCCGTATGGATGAGGATGACCCGGAAAGTCTATAAGGGCAATATCTATGGTAGAAAATGAAGACGAGGCAGACCCTGCCTAAGATGGAGCGATGGCGTAGGTCAGGACGCCAGATAGCTTAGCTTAGGGATATCGAGTTGGTGGACCTCGGCGCAAAACCGGGATGTCTGGAGTTCCTTATTTAAGCAGGTCTAGACCGGACCGGTTGTTGTGCCGTTGATGATGATGAAAATTATCCTTAGTAAATTGTAAGCAGGAATACCCCGAGCAGAAGCATGGGCAGTAAACTCAATAAAACCAAATAATATTACAGAAGCTTATAATTATTTGAAGGAAACAGCAGACAAAATTGCATCGACAGAAATAGAACAAGACTTAAGACCGTACAAATATAAACCATAAGAAAAACTGTAATAACTTCAACTACAATAAAACTTATCAGAATTCAAATAAGACTAAACAAACTAAAAATTACTTACCCCAAAATAATAATTTCATACCTAAACAAAATTCATTCCAAAATACGAGAACAAATACCAACTACCATGGTAATAATTACAGAAAAGGAAACAAAACCCATATAACAGAAGCTTCCAACGCAAGTATGCGAACTCAAATAACCAATCCTAAATACATATTAGAATATACCCCTAGACCAAATTCAGACCCCAGAAATGAAAGTCACTTTTCCAAAATGGGTACCCAAACCAATCAATCAGAACAAAATTTTCAGAACTTAGCCTCGGGACAATACCTTTACCAATATTAAACCTTTCCATTGACGACGAAGTGGTACCAATATTGATAGATACAGGAGCTTCAACATACAGCCTAGACCGATATTGTTTACAACAATTCGAAAGAATGAAACTAGATACCCCAATAATAATAAACGCATTAGGAGGAAATTTCAATGTCCAATTTAAAATAAAGACCGAGATGCCCAAAGAATTTAACATGCCATCCAACCATAAAATTCTATGGAATATAATGAACTTCTCAGAAAAATCATTTAAGGACATAATCGGTCAAAATCTACTTCACCCATTAGGAGTAATCATCGATGCATCTAATGGCACAATAGTCATAAATGAGAACAAATTAAAATTCAATTATGCAACCCCGGAAGAACTAAACGTTCAAACCATTGAACCAATCAAAAACCAAAAATACCAAAAAATTAAAGGAAAACTTATCTTTTGAGGAACAACAGTCTCTCACCAAAATTGTAAAGAAGTTCAGTTTCTATATAAGGATAGAGAATCATTAACAGCTACCTGCCAAACCAAACACA
Source organism: Hermetia illucens (assembly GCF_905115235.1). Classification (NCBI taxonomy): domain Eukaryota; kingdom Metazoa; phylum Arthropoda; class Insecta; order Diptera; family Stratiomyidae; genus Hermetia; species Hermetia illucens. The sequence goes on along the minus strand of NW_024037036.1, from coordinate 54,127 downwards.
AGTTAGACCTAACTTCCGAAAAACCTATCTACACTAAAATTTACCGTTTTTCATCCGTTCACGAAAAAGAAGTAAATAGACAAATAACAGAGATGTTAGAACAAAAAATCATCCGCAAATCTAATTCACCTTCTAACTCCCCACTCTGAATTGTACCCAAAAAACAAAACAATTCCAACTTACAACAACAAAAGAAGAATAGTCATAGACTATAGGAAATTTAATGAGATCACAATAGAAGTCAAATTTCCAAATCAAATTTCAAAATCCCACAAACCCTGAAACAAATCCCATCATTTCTGGGAATAACAGGATACTATCATTCATTCAAAATTATGTTAAAATCGCAACCCTCTTAAGAGGTGCACTTAAAAACGAAAATATAATCAATTCTGATGACCCCAAATTCATAAATGCCTTTGAGAAACGCAAGTCTATGATAACAAATTATCCAGTATTAAAATATACAAAATTCACAGAGAAATTCGATTTAACTACTGACGCTAGCAATAAAGCTATTGGAGCAGTACTCTCTCAAAAAGGATACCCCACTTCATACGCTTCACGAACACTCAATGTTCATGAACGTAATTACAGCACTATAGAAAAAGAATTTCTGGCCATTGTATGGGCAACAAAATATTTCCGACCATACCTGTACGGCACAAAATAGTTTGGCTTCATAACTTCAAAGATTCCGAATCAAAAATTTTAAGATGAAAAATCAAGCTTATTGAGTATAATTTCGATATAAATTACGTGAAAGGTAAAGAAAATCAAGTCGCTGATTTTGTAAGCCGTATAAACATGAATAGAAACGAAACCTATTACCAAAATAACGTCCCTTCAAACTTAGCAACAATTCATTCAGGCAGAAAGGAATTAAATGATAATACCCCCAATAGTGAAAGAATTGTAAACATCTGTAAAAACAAATTATAATAGTATGAGAAAAGCAAAAAGGACTAAAAATAATTAACAAAAATAGACACATATTCATTGATGAAACAGATCTCGAAAACATATACCTAATAAAAGAAATTCTAAACCGGAACATACCAGAAAATGGAAAAATTGGTATATACAGTGAAGTAAACTACCCAGAATAAAGTAAAGTTCAAAAAGAAATCATAAAAATATTCAGTAATAATAAAAAACTGAAATTCATAAAATAGAGTAAGCGAGAAATTGATCTCCTAGATCAAGAGTAAACACTCAGAATCACTGAGACTGAGCATGATAAAAATCCCCTAGGAACCAACAAAACATATCTAGAATTAGAAACTAAATACTACTTTCCGAAACTAGAAAAGTTGATAAGAATAATGGGAAAACCAAAGAAAATAATAATGGTTAATGAATTCGACATAATCATCTTACAACAATGGCTTAAACACAAGGACATTTACGTACATATTACAGCACCTGGGTCAAACACTGGAGGAGCGGACATTAACAGATTTCATAACACCCTTACAGAAAAAATTAGAACACTTCAGGAACTAAACAAACAAAAAGACTAAGAACTAATAGTATTAGAAGCAGCAGAAGCTTATAACAACACAACCCATTCCACAACAGAACATAAACTAGTAGAAATGGACACCTAAATAAAGATAAATTACTTGAAAAACTGAAAAACAAAAAAGAATAAATTGAGAAACTCTACAAGAAACGAGAAGACAAATCAAACATAAACAACAAACAATTATTCATCAAACAAACAATTAGACGAAAAAACGACCCATTATACAAACTTCAGGAAATAGACAAAAACGAAAATAAACAAATAATCCGACAAAAAGATAAAAAAAAATTAAACTTCGATCGTATAAAAAGAAAAACTAAATACTTCTGAGATTAAGAACAAGTATTCTCCCCACAACAAATAGAAGAGACTAATCCTAAATACCCCATAGAAAAATGCGGTCTATCTCTATACGAAAACGATATGCATACAAACCCATAATAAAGAAAACTAGTTGAACGATAATATAATCGCTGTTTACCTAAATCTCATAAAACACCATAACGAAGAGAATAAACTACCCAAAATTCTAATTTTCAATACATTTTTCATCAACAGACAGTTTCTAACCACGACGCATTAGGAAACAACAATAACTACTCCCTACCAAAATTACAAGATTACCTAAAATCAGAATTCCTCGACAAATTTAAACAAGAACTAACAGAAAACTATATTACCATCAACGATTGTTGGCTTTGCTGATGACCTAGCTGTGGCTGTTGCAGCAAAACACCCAGAAGATGGGGAGGTTTACGCGACGGAAACAGTGAAAGCGGTAAAGTCCTAACTAGAAAAGGCCGGGTTGACCTTGGCGGAAGAGAAAACGGAACCGCAACCGCAACCGAAACCGCAGGAAAAATAACACTGTGAAAGTGGAGGTCGGTGGACATACGGTCATATCAAAGCCGGCTATCAAATACCTGGGGGTAATAATTGACACCAAATTGAGTTTTAGGGAGCACCTAGAGTATGCATGCCAAAAGGCAGCCAGTGCCACCACGGCACTTGCAAAAATGTTGCCAAATATTGGTGGGCCGAAACATTGCCGGAGGTTGGTGCTAGCCGGAGTGGTGCGCTCCATCCTGCTCTACTCGTCGCCTGTGTGGGCAGAGGCGCTTGCAAACTCTCAGAGACGGAAGCAGGTGGACTCGGTTTACCGGCGGATGGCTTTGAGGGTTTGCAGTGCTTTTAGAACCACATCAGATGAGGCAGTATTGGTGGTGGCAGGCATGATCCCGGTTGACATTCTGGCCAAAGAAATGAGTGTCCTGTACAATGCAAGACATATGGAGGGGCATGCGCAGCGTAGAAATGCGGCAAGGTCAGAGTCGCTTGATCTCTGGCAACGCAGATGGGACGAGTCTGCGAAAGGTCGGTGGACGCACAGGCTCATTCCCAACATTAGGGTGTGGCTTGAGCGAAAACATGGGGATACCAACTACCACATTACCCAGTTCCTCACGGGACACGGTGGTTGCTACAGGCAGTATCTGCACCGCTTTGGGTTGGATGACTTTCCGAACTGTCCCAGATGCGATGGCATACCGGAGGATCCAGAGCATGTGATGTTTCACTGCCCACGATTTGCGATGGAGAGAAGGAGCTTAAACCAGGTGCTGGGCAGGAGCGTGACCCCGGAGAGCTTGGTTACTGAGATGCTGGAGTCCGAGGAGAGGTGGCTTGCGGTTGGCTCTGCAATCATCCAAATGCAGGAGGAGTTGCTGAAAGAACAAAGAAGGAGGAAAGCTGCAAATAGGAGAAGGATGAGTGCCTAAGGGCAAACCTACCCCGTGAAGTAATACCTCAATGGTGGTCCCGCGGGGCTGGGGCTGGAGAGACCGGGGGTGGTTTTTAGTGGGTGTGAATCCCACACGCGCCCGCTGTTGTTCCGCCGTTCGGGCGGCGGAGCTGCGGCGGACGTGTCTTTCTAAGATTTTCCACCTCCGTGTACGCACAAAAAAAAAAAAAAAAAAAAAATATATATATATATGGTTACATGTCCTGTAACATGCGTCACTCCACTATACACAAACACCACACACCCATAATACGAATGAATCAATATCTTCATAAAGCTTATCTTACAAAACTCAAACGAGTCTAACAGAAGCTAGGAGCTAGAAAGAAAACCTTATTAGAATCGAGACGGTGTCTATCTGTCCGCCTGTCCGTCTGTCTGTCTGTCTGTCTGTCTGTTTATCACTCCCGATTTATTCGGAAACTCCTAGACCGATTGTCACGAAAACTGGTGAGAGTATGTAATCAGGTGTTCCCTTCACATGCAGTAAGCGGCGCCATCTTGTGTTAAGTTTAAGGGTGTACATGTGAATGGAGAGTGCCAATTTATTTTCACACACGATTATTAACAAAGTTATATGGGGGGGGGGGGGGGGGGGGTGAAACTTTACCATTTTTAAGGTTTTGTGTAAACACAAAACCTTATTAAAATCGGTTTACTGTCTGTCTGTCTGTCCGTCACACGCATTTTTCTCAGAGACGGTTACAGCGATTGACACCAAGTTTGGTAGAAAGGTGGGAACTGTGAACGCTCACGCATACAGTGAATTACATCCTTTTATGTCGAATTTAAGGGGGGGGGTCCCCATACATGGAAAAGGGGGATGTAAAATTTTTTTTCATCAAATATAGTCATGTGGGGTATCAAATTAAAGGTCTCGATTAGTACTTTTCAAAGCCGATCTTAGTTTTGACATTTGTTGAAAGGGTGGGGAGCGCGGGGGGTTGAAAGTGGTCACTTCTTTAAGGGGGCCATTCTCAGAAACTACTAAACCGAAAATTCTGAAAAAAATCAGGAGGCTGCCACTGTATGGTGCCTGGGCTCCGAAATACCTTCCATCCCGATATCTGTATAAATAAAGTTAATAATAGTATATTACTATAATTTTTTGTAATTGGTTAGAAACCCCCCTTAAGTTTACCCTAGTACCATGAAATTTTGATGTGATATAGGCTATAATATAGAGTATGATCTTTGCCAAGTTTGGTGGAAATTGGACTATTACTAACAAAGTTATAATACCTCAAATTTGTTGCTTCGTTGAAAATTGAAGACTACGAATGTCAATATCACCCGAAAGTGGATACTCTCACGTAATATATGGATATATTACGTGCTACGTACTAAGAAATACACAAAACCTTTCGTACCTGAAGCGTCCAGCTTCCGGTTTCCCGACTTGTTTGTTAATTTCGTGCACTCTACAACCTGCATGACATCATCACATAACATATCAATTCATCAATACCACAACGAAATGAGTTCTTATGAATTGGGTCACAGAGAATTATTTTGTTCTAGTTTTTTTGTTATTTGTCAACCAGACATGTGTGTATGTAGGTATAATGAACTTTGCGGGTAGCGTCTAATTCAAATAGATACCAGAACTAAATCGGAAATATGGGTACGATCAATTTATATACGTGCATATATGGATGGTATAAAACCCAGCCCAATTAAAATTGAAGTCATAAAAGAACTTAAAATCCCTAAGACTCGGGCATGTATATTATTCCCGTTAAGTATGACGTTAGTATCTTATTTGCATGGCTTTGGAAGCAGTTAATTCGCGCGAAAGTGCTAAGTTTGCTATAACCCCCTGGCGTTAATGGCCACATTTCCATGAAAGTTAGCACGTATATAGGAAATATTATCCTCAGTGCTGGTGCAAAATTTGGAAGTCCTAGAATGAATTCAAGGCGGGTTTTTCAGTAAATTTCTAAAAGCTAGTAATATACTATTAGTAAGTTTATTTGAGCAGATATCGGAATCGGACAAATTTGGGGGCCCTCATCTAATTTTTTTTTTTGGATTTTTAGGTTGGGTGGTTTCCGAAAATGAGTCCTGTCTTACCTTAAGTCTGTACATTTTGACTCTTTACTCACGCACTTTGCAATTCACGCCAAAACAAATATCAGTTTCGCAAAGTACAAATCGAGACCTTTCATTTGATACACTATACGACTATATCCGGCGAAAAAAATTATTGAATCCCCCCTTTGCATGTTTGGGGAGCCCCCTTTCTAACGCCACCTAAATTTATGCCACTCGCTGTATGCATGGGATTTTATAGTTCCCATCTATCCACCGAATTTCGTTCCGATTGGTTTACCCGTTTTGGAGAAAAGTGCATGTGGCAGACAGACAGACATTGAATAGGTTTTGATAAGGTTTTGTTTTACACAAAACCTTAATAAGGGTTGCCTGAAAAATATATGTAACTATTAACGAAATAGACATCCCTCATCAGCACAATAGTTATGATTGCGGAGTCTACGCTCTTAAATTCGCAGAACTAATAACTCAAAACAAACCCCTACTATTCCCCAATCAAACATACCTTTGTTTAGACATCAAATCAATGAAAATATCCTTAACGGAAAAATAATTTGAAAAACTTTCTTTTTCAGATGATACCAATCATCTTTATCATTGTAACTAGTAAACCCCAGTACATTAAAAACGAAAAAATACTTGCAGGCTGCTCATAGCTAGGGTGGTGAGTTCCATCATGCTGTATGCGGTCCCAGTTTGGGAAAAAGCGCTGCAGGTTTTAGGCAATGCATATAAACTGAGTACGGTTTACAGAAGAATAGCCTTAAGAGTGTGTTCTGCCTTCAGGACCATCTCAGACGATGCAGCGTTCGTCATCTCGGGAATGATGCCGATACACCAGGTCCATCTCTCCCTTATCACAGGTGAAAAAGCCGAAAGAGAGAGATCCATAAGCAGATGGCAACACCGATGGGACCAGTCAGAGAAGGGTCGTTGGACTTACAGGTTGATCCCTTCCATCAGGGATTGGCTGGACAGAAAGCATGGGGAGATCAATTATAATCTCACGCAGTTTCTCACCGCCCATGGAGGATACCATCAATACTTGTACAGGTTTAAACTGGACAACTCACCTAACTGTCCAAACTGCGACGGGGTCCCTGGGGACCCAGCGCACGTATTCTTCCAATGTCCTAGGTTCGTGGAAGAAAGAAGGAACCTAGAGAAAACTCTAGGTGAAGTGCTATCACCAAAAAATTTTGTCCGGAGAATGGTAGCTTGCCAGGAAGACTGGGATGCGATTAATTCTAAGATCGCAGTAATCCAGGAGAAACTGCGAAAAGCAGAAGAAGTGAGGAAGACGTGGTTACGGACCCCGCGGGAAGACGGAAGGAGACCTAGCTAAAGTAAGTTAACTCCGCCCCGTGATGTAATACCTAAAGATGATCCCACGGGGTAGGGGATGAGTCAGGGGTGGTTTTAGTGGGTAAAAATCCCTCACTCTCTCCAGGCCAGAGTCTTTTGAAGATTTCCACCTCCTTAAAAAAAAGACGGACGGGCAGACAGACATTGAATCGATTTTAATAAGGTTTTGTTTTGCAACCAAAACCTTAAAAACGGGAAAACTATTCGGAGTGATTAAGCTTTTATTAATTCAACAATTTGCCTAAGACTAAAGACAGATCAATTCTATCTTATATTTATAGTTGAGTTGAACAAAGGGCACAAATTGCTGACTTTGCAAAGTTGCATCTTTTGTAACTCGATATCGCTCAATGTTCGTTTGAGTCATGTTTTTGTTTATACTGAAGTGTGACTTATCTCTAATGAACAGATTCTAGCTTCTGTTAGAATGAGAATGTTGACGTTATTTCGGTCGAGTTTTGTAAGATAAGTTTTATGATGTTTGTATATAGTGGAGTGATGCATGTTACAGGACATGTAACCTCCCCCTTCTTTGACTTTACTTTGTCCTCAAAGGAAGCAGATTCGTCCTCCTTATTGAATTTTGGCTTTCTCTAATTTTATTTACTGTTGGGATAAAATTTTTAATTTTCATTGTTTTATTTTTCAGTTTATAATAGGTGAAAAGAATTAGTGATAGAATTATTGAGATTGTTGGGAGAATAGTAGAAGTTGATATCCAGGTCTTCTTGTTTATGTATCTTATGTATTTTCATTGTTTTCAAAGGTTTTAATTTTAATTTCCGTGAAATTGAACTCAAATTTTATATCTAATATGTTTGTAATTGGACAAGGTTACAAGGTTACAAGGTTACAAGGTTACAAGGTTATAAGGTTGTCAATATGGTTTATTACTTTATTTACGTAAGTATTATTGTTAATGGAAACACAGTTTACAAAGGTGATTACATAATTACCTTGGAGTGTTATTACATTTGTTTGTTTACATTTTTGTACACAATTTAATTTTTTTGCGTTTACAACGAATATTTTTCCATTTTCGATTTCTTCTATGTATGAGAAGTTTTCATCTTTTACTTTAGAGGATTTACGGTTTATTGGTTTACACAAATTTTTAATGTATTTTCTAAATTACAATATTTTTTATTTTATATTTTTATAGCAATGGAATTCATCTTTCATTTCATTCATTTCATCTTTTACTTTAGAGGATTTACGGTTTATTGGTTTACACAAATTTTTAATGTATTTTCTAAATTATAATATTTTTTATTTTATGTTTTTATAGCAATGGAATTGGTTATATTTAGATATTCAAAATTTTGATTTACAATTTTTCTTACAAAGAAGAAGAAACAAACATAATTGAGTATGTTTGGTGTTGATATTGCAAAGGTTAGTTTATTCTCTTTTTGTAGTACAACTAGTGTTGGTAATTTTAATTGTTTATGACTAATGTTCTGGGTATTTATTTTGTCTTTTGTTAATAATGATATTGTCATTATTCCTATTTTTGCAGAGTTGATATTGTCGATAACTTTTTCTAATTCACCTTGAATATGACTTAAGGCTTTTGAAATTCATTTAACTTTTTCGCAAATTCTGTGCTAGTTTGTTTTTGAATATTGTTTATATTTTTATTTACTGGGTTTATATTTTGAATTTCTATATATATATTAATTTTTTTTTATAATTTCATGATTGTCAGAATCAATGATCTGCATATGCTCTAGGATCTGGTTGTATTCGTCTCTATCAACTAGTCCGAATAACCAATTATATCCTGTTCCGATGGAATTGAAAAGTCCTCTTTCGTGTATGACATGGTGGGTGTGGCAATTTTTGACTGTGTCTTTTTTCATGCAATTGAAAAGGTTGCTATGAACGGCGTCTTGCGGTAATGGAGACAAAGATGCTACGTTGGACTAATGGCGTCACACGTTTGGATCACATCCGAAATGAGGATATCCGCGATCGTTATGGGGTTGCACCGATCGTGGAAAAGTTGCGAGAGAGGCGTCTTCGATGGTATGGTCACGCAATTTGTGCAAACGAGAATTCACTTGCCAAGATTGGTCTGAACATCGTCGTCGATGGTAAACGACCAAAGGGCAGACCTAAGCAACGGTGGCTTGATACTCTGGATGGGGATTTGAAAGCCTCGAATTGCACCCAGATTAGGTATTCGATAGAGCCAAATGACGAAGCCGATCACGACGAGCCGACCCCGCTTGTGAACGGGACAAAGGCTGAAGAAAAAAAAAATTACAATATTGAACGTAAAGGTTCCAGGGTAGTCATGTTGACTGAGTGTAAGTGTTTGTAATATGGGAAAGAGTTTTTGACTTCTAGGCATTTGCTCATTTTATCTAATGTTTCGTTATATTTCAAGAAGGTGCATTCATTCCAATGTTCAAATTCTCCTTTCTTTTCTTGATCTAGGATTTTGATATTTGTGATTATTTGAGATGTTTTTTTTTAATTTTTGGATTAATTAGTGTTAATTCTGATTTTATTAAGTTAATTGTGTGTTTAATAAATCTATTATTGAGTTTTGTATTTTGGATATTATTTACGGCTTTTACATAAGATTTTAGGTTAATGGTGTGGTTGATTCCATACCAATCTTTTATTAAAGTTGGCGGTTCGTTCTTGGGGATTAAGATTATTCCTGAGTTTGATTTAATTTTCTCGTTTTTAATGTACTGGGGTTCACTAGTTACCATGGATAGTAACATGATAAAGGGGCTACGCGGACGACATTGTTCTATGTGATAGAATCCAAACTGGATTAAGGGTTACTAGTGCCTGGTGCAGGAAGGTGGGACTGCGGATCAACCCAACCAAAACCACCATAGTACCATTCACTAGGAGGCGTAAGTTGGATCACCTGAAAGCCATAACATTACATGATATGGAGGTGAAACGAGAAACAGAGGTCAAATATTTGGGAATCATGCTAGACCAAAAATTACTCTGGAAGACACATGTCGGAAATACTTGTCGAAAAGTCACGAGGGCTCTGACGACTTGCAGATCCATAGCAGGAAAAAAATGGGGTTGCAGCCCGAAGATACTACTTTGGATATATACTGCAATAGTAAGGCCAATGATTACCTATGGAGCGGTAATCTGGGCAGAAAGAACCCAACTCAGCACGCAAGCTAGGGAATTACATAAGCTCCAAAGGCTGGCTTGCGTGTGTATCAATGGGGCAATGAGAACATGCCCAACGGCATCCCTGGAGGTCCTTCTGGGATTAACCCCTCTCCATCTGCACATACAGTGCAGGCAAGGAGATCAATATTCAGGATGGTCGGTAGTATGAGTGAGGCGGGGAGCTGCCTAAATCGAAGGAAGATTGATATCCTTTCTAGGCGGTATCCCGAATTACTGATACCGAGGGACAACATGACAACGAGGTTTCACTTCGATTAGAAGTTTGAAATACGTCTAGGCGGTATCCCGAATTACTGATACCGAGGGACAACATGACAACGAAATATCGGTATTTGCAAGAATAAATACCCACACCAACGAAAAAGAAACAACAAGTTTTATTATTTCAATGACAACGAGGTTTCACTTCGATAAGAAGTTTGAAATACGTTGGAGTAACAAGGCAAACTGGCAGAGCGTGGCTGCGACATATGGCTTAAACCAGCAACTGATTACTTGGTACACTGACTGATCCCTCACAGCACAGGGAGCGGGTGCCGGTGTCATTGGTCCAAGGAAAATGTACTTTGAGCCAATGGGCACTAGCATATTCCAGGCGGAAATTTACGCCATAGACAAATGTGCCTCCTTTAATCTGCAAAGGAACTACAGGGGGCAGAACATAACTATTCTCATCGATAGCCAAGCAGCGATCAAGGCGCTTAGGTCCAACCAGGTGAACTCTAAACTGGTATGGGAATGTCTTGAGAGACTGAATACACTCGGCTCGTCCAACAAGGTTTGGATATTTTGGGTTCCAGGCCATACTGGGTTGGAAGGCAATGAGGCAGCGGATGAACTAGCCAAGAAGGGAGCAGGGATGCCTTTACACGGGCCAGAACCGTTCTGTGGAATCGGAAACGGTTTCATGGCTATGAATCTAAGAAACGAAGAGAAACGGTTCAGAGAACTATATTGGGGAGGCCTACCAGGAATGGAGCAGACCAGGGTGCTTATTGGGGGATACGAACCCATGCGTACAAAGGATTGCTTAAACCTCACCAAAAAGAACCTCCGAATCTCCGAATCATAGTGGGAATTCTCACTGGTCATTGTCGGCTGAACTATCACCTAGGGAAGCTAGGGATATATACGGACACTGCCTGCAGGTTCTACGCGGAGGAGGACGAAACCTCCATGCACGTCCTGGGACAGTGTCCGGCACTTGTGGAAAATAGGTCGATACATCTGGGAGAACATTTAATACCAGATGCAAAGCTGAAACTTCTGGAAGTGGGGAACATACTAAAGTTCCTAACGATTACAGGCCTGCTTGAGATACTATGATCAATAGGTACACTATAACCAGTAAAAGGGGCACAATAGTTCTTCAAGGACGCGGTGCGACCTTCCCTTAACAGAATAATAATAATAACATGATAAAGATGATTGGTATCATCTGAAAAAGAAAGTTTGAGCGAACATTAGGGGTTTATTTTGAGTTATTAGTTCTGCGAATTTAAGAGTGTAGACTCCGCATTCATAACTATTGTGCTGATGAGCTATTGAGCTATGATGATGTCTATTTCGTTAATAGTTATATATTTTTCGGGTAACTCTTTTTTGAGTTTGTCTAGGGATTCAATATTTAAATAATTCTGTAGTTTTTCTAACGTATAGTTGTTGTTATTTCCAAGGGAATCATAGTTGGAAATTGTTTTGGTTTTGTTGTTAATGGCTATTAATGTCCGATGATTGCCTCTTATGTGGTTTGGTATCAAGATTGTGTTGTAACAGAGTTGTTTAACAGAGTCGTATCCTTGTTCTAAATATTTGTTTATGAAGAATGTATTGAATACATATACTTTATTAGTATTTTCTATTATGAGATTTAGATAAAAGTTTATTATATTATCATTGAGATCATTTTCGTAAATGGAAATACCGTATTTCTCTATTGGGTATTTTGTAATTTTGTATGTTTCTTTATTTTTATAGTATTTGGGTTGACGTTTGATTCTAGCAGTATTATTTTTTTATTATTTTTTTTCTGTATTATACTTTTATTACTGTCTTTCTCTATGTCTCTTCTTTCGAATAGAGGTTCGTTTTTTCTTCTAAAAGTTTTCATTACGTAGACTTGTTTGTTTTCTATATCGGGCTTTTGTTCGCGTTTCTAGTTAATTTTCGAGATCCATATGTTTTTTCTGATTTTCATTCTTTCTGTTAATTTGCTTTTATTGATTTTTCCGAATTGAATTTCGAATGGTTTATAGTCTGTTGTGGAATGTACTGTATGTTGTATGATTCTACAGCTTCTAATATGACAAAGTCTAAATCCTTTTTTTTGTCTACTTCTTGGATAGTTCTAATTGGTTCGGTGAGTGTATTATGACATCTGTTAATGTCTGCCGTTCATACAGGCACGGATCCTGGTGCTGTTGTGTGGTATTCTATGTCTCTTGACTTTAAAAGTTGCGTTATTGATATTACGTCGAAAGCGTTGTCGAATACAACCTTTCTGGGTTTGCCGAATGTCGCTATATATTCTTGTATTAGTTTTATTAGGGTTATAGAGTTTTTATCGAGGGTTGTAAAATATAGATAGAAGATATTTCGAAAATTTGCCGGAAGTTGTGAAATAATTATTGTTTTTAGTCATGTAAATGTCCATTATGACTATTTCGTTAACGTCGCTAGGGGTTTCTAAAATTTCGAATTTGATTTTATACGGCTTCCTGTCGTATTTGGTTTTACCGCATATTTCACAATTATCGATGTATTATATTCGTTGATTAGTTTTTCCAGTTTTGGGAAATAGTATTTTCCGCTTAGGTTATCATAGGTTTTCTTGACGCCGAGGTGTTTTCCTCGTGCTCTTTTTAAGGTTTTGTGTAAAACAAAACCTTATTAAAATCGATTCAATGTTTGCCTGTCTGCCTGTCTGTCACACGCATTTTTCTCCAAAACGGCTAAACCGATTTGAACGAAATTTGGTGGACAGATGGGAACTATGAAATCCCGCGCCTACAGCGCCCCATACATGCAAAGGGGGGATTCAAAAAAAATTTTCGCCGGATATAGTCGTGTAGGATCTCAAATGAAAGGTTTTAGTAGTTTGAAATACTAATCACCACATGGCACACTATTTTCTCTTGTTCACTTGGATTCGCTGTTGTTCTTCGGGCAATAAATTTACAATTTCAATTTTTAATTTAATTTAATTTTAAGTTTATGGAGTTAGTAAACATGTTGAATTTAGTTATATACTTCCCATTGATTTGAAATAAACTTTTGAAGTGAAAATCAAATTTGTGAAACTTTAGTATTTTAGAATTAGTATTTTAGAATTCGCAAGGGTTACACGCCACGGTTGGAGATAGAAGAGACCGGCTTATTTCCATGCGGTCTTTTCTGTCCCCACCAACGGCAATTTCTCACCGCTAACTCTCCACTCCCGTGGCGAGTTCTAAAATGAGTGGAGAGTTCCGCGCCATCTATCCGTCCGCATCCGCAACATTCGAAATAAATTTCGAATGCCGCGGATCCTGCCGCGCCACATCACTCCGCCACCAGACGAAACCTAGGGTGTTTCGGCGACCGATCCCGGAGCTCCGTTCCCCGTTAAACCACAAAGCGGACACGACGCTGCCTCGGGGCGCACACGGGTTTCAGTCTGGACAAAGAGACCGCCTTTTTGTGTCCCCCGATCTCGAGCTGGAAGAAATGTTCTCCCCTCTCGAGAACGCGGTACGGGCCCTCATATGGAGGCTGCAGCGGCTTCCGGACGGCATCCGTCCTGACCAGAACGTGCGTGCAAGTGTCCAGTTCCTTGGGCGAATAGGCAGGTGTGGGCGAGTGTCGAGTGGGTGGTGGCGTTTTGATGCGTCGGAGATTGTCCCTCAGCAGACGCACCAACCCCGACTCCGTGAGACCCGATCTCTTGTCGAAGACTGGATCGCTTGGGAGTCTTGGGTTCTCCCCGTATACCAGCTCCGCGGGGCTGGCAGCAAATTCCTCTCGGCGGGTTGTACGTAGGCCGAGTAGGACGAGAGGAAAGACTTGTGTCCAGGACGGATCGTCGCGTGCCATAATGGCGGCTTTCAGCGTCCGGTGCCAACGTTCTAGCATCCCATTGGATTGCGGGTGGTATGCCGTAGTAGAATGTATGGTCGAGGTTCCTTTTCCGAGTCTTCGCAGCAGAGCGAGAGGTTTGAGCCGAAGATGGGCAACTCCCGAAATTTGTATTTGAGGCTCTGAAGTGCTACGTCATCCTCCTGCGCCTTGGCAATAGCCAAGAAATCGAGTGAGGCGGGGATGTTAACCTCGGAGACACGATACAAAGCGTCAGCAACTATGTTGTCCTTGCCGGACACGTGCTGGATATCTGACGTAAACTGGCTTATGAAGCTCAGGTGTCGAAGCTGACGAGGGGACGCTTTGTCGGGCTTTTGTTTCAAAGCATACGTGAGGGGCTTATGATCCGTGAACACAGTGAACGGCCTGTCTTCTAGGGAGAAACGGTAGTATTTGGTGCTTAAGTACGCGGCGAGCAGTTCGCGATCGTAGGTACTGTAGTTCCGTTGAGCGGCATTCAACTGTTTCGAGAAGAAGCTCAACGGCTGTCAAACTTGATCCACCTTTTGGTGAAGGGCAGCACCTACTGCGATGTCAGATGCATCAACAAAAGCAGCTAGGGGTGCATCTTGCAGAGGAAATGCCAAAAGTGTAGCATCAGCCAATTGCTGTCGGGATTTATCGAACGCGCGAACAGCCTCTTCAGACCACACAATCTCTCGTGTGTCTTTTATTTTGGGGTCAGACAAGTACGCGTTCAAAACGCGATGGGCGGCCTTGGGCAGGAAACGACGGTAGAAGTTTAGCATGCCCAAGAACCTCCTCAACTCCCTCACTGTCTTCGGACGCGGGAAGCTTGTAATTGCTTGCACCTTGTCTGGGTCGGGTTGCATTCCTTCAGGGGAAATGGAGTGGCCGAGGAATCTCACCCGTTTTTGAAGAAATTTGCATTTCTCAACGTTTAGGACTAAACCGGCCTGAAGGAGACGTTGATAAGTGCACTCGAGATGGGCTAAGTGCTCAGACTCAGTGGAAGAAGCGACCAAAACATCATCCAAATAGACGAAACAGAAATCGAGGTTCCGCAGGACTGAGTGAATGAACCTTTGAAAGGTTTGCGCCGCATTGCATAATCCGAAAGTCATTCGGGTGAACTTGAGGAGTCCAAAGGGTGTGCATATTGCCGTCTTTGGAATGTCTCCAGGAGCTACTGGGATTTGGTGGTAAGCCTTGGCTAAGTCCAAGGTTGAAAAGATGCGGCAATTCGCGAGGTGATGCGCAAAGTCGTGGATGAGTGGAATTGGATATCGGTCAGGAACAGTCTGTGCATTTAGCCTTCTGTAATTCCTACAGGGACGCCATTTGGCTTAGGGACCATATGTAAAGGGGAAGACCAACAGCTGTTTGAGGGCCTGCAGATATCCTGTTGAACAAGTTGTTCAAATTCTTTCCGCGCAATAGCCAGTTTCTGGGGTGGTAGAGGACGCACCTTCGAGAAGATCGGGGAACCAGTAGTGTTAATGTGGTGCTGCATATTATGCCTCACTGGTCTTGAGAGACTACACTCGGTAGTAATCTGGCTGAACTTTTGGAAGAGTGTCCGAACACGAGAGTCGGTGATGTCTTCCAAAAGAACGAAAAGGTTATTGTCAGCGTGAGATACCATTTGGCCCGACGAATTAAGGTTGGTCGTGGGGTCTATAAGGGACTTATTTTGCAAATCCACCAGCAGCCCATAGTGACAGAAGAAGTCCGCGCCTAATATGGGGAAGCTGACATCCGCCAGGATGAAACGCCACGGAAACGTCCTACGCAAGCCAAGACTCACGTTCACTTGCTTGTACCCGTATGTGTTGATGCGGGAGGAATTTGCTGCCGCCAGTTTGAGGGGTTGTGGATAAAGTCGATGATGCCGGGGTACGGGAAGAACCGAAACCTCCGCACCCGTGTCGACGAGGTAGTTGCGCCTGCTGAGGGGGTCGAAAATAGTTAGGCGACGTGGCGCTGCGCTCTGGGTGGCCGTCGCCAAGACCCCCCGCGGACCTAGTTTTTTGCGGTAGGCGCAGAATTTACAAGGTAGCGTACATCTTGTCGTTTTATCTCCGAAGTTACGATGGTACCAGCAAATACCTTTGTCCGCAGGCTGTTTTGACGAACTGCTACCCGAACGCCTTTTTCGTGTGGCAGACCGTGAGCGAGCTCGCGATCTGGCACTCGAACGCTGAGCGTCCAACGTCGTCCGCATCTCGGCCACGCTGGCTGTTAAAGCAGCTATCTCGCGCCTTAAGTCGCTCACCTCATCCGACGGTGGTTGAACGGCCACTATGGTTGGGCGTAAGTGCACATCCTGCCCCTGGTCGGCCGTCGCTGCGAGTTCCTCCAAGGAACCGGAGACGCAAGCTAGGATCGCCTGGGTGCCCTCCGGGAGCCGTCGCAGCCAGAGCGACTTGATCAGGTCATCGCCAATCTTGCTCCCACCCAATTGCCTCATTTCGCGAAGTAATTGGCTGGGAGTTCGATCACCCAACGTTAAACCCGCCAGCAAGTGGTCTAATTTTGCCGACTCGCTTGCCGACAGGCGTCTGATCTCTGAGCTGCGAGTATGATGCCGACTTCACTACGTCGGACACCAGCAAAATCGACTCTTTGTTCAGGCCGACCACCGCGTAGTTGAAGCGGGTCGCGTCCGATGTGATGCCGGACATTTGGAACTGCGCTTCCAAATGTACGAACCACAGCTCCGGGTTCCACCGTCAAAATGGAGGAAGGCGTACGGCGAGGGCGGTCACTTACAGGTCCGATGGGCCTGCCGCGTCTTTGCTGTCAAACGACATCTTGAGTAACAAAAAGTAGGAGTTTGCAATGAACACGCAGTGAGTTTGTAACGAAAAACGCGGTGAATTTGCTCCGACACGGCAGGCCGCACCCACGAATGACCGCACGAACAAAGTGGATAACACAACCAAAATAAATGAGTAGCTCGCCAAGAAAATGGAGAACCCGCGATGAGATCACACCTTGACGCCGTCTCTTGCAGCGGATATTTCTTTTATTGATTTCTTTTTTTAAATTCTAAGTAGTTCTCTAATTTACTTTTTCTTGGTTTTGGACGTTGCAATGGTCCTTACACTTGTTGTTGCCACAGACAATAGTAAATATTAAAAGTAATGAAATTTTCACTAAATGCTGGATCGATTAAAGACCGATGATGTGCGAGTTAATAAACATGTTGGATTTAATTATATACTTTCCACCATTTATGGATTTGCATAGAAATAAACTTTTGAAGTGAAAATCAAATTTGTGAAATTTTAGTATTTTAGAATTAGTATTTTAGCATTCGCAAGTGTTACACGCCACGGTTGGAGAGAGAAGAGACCGGCTTATTTCCATGCGGTCTTTTCTGTCCCCACCAACGGCAGTTTCTCACCGCTAACTCCCCACTCCCGTGGCGAGTTCTAAAATGAGTGGCGAGTTCTAACATGAGTGGAGAGTTCCGCGCCATCTACCCGTCCGCATCCGCAACATTCGAAATAAATTTCGAATGCCGCGCCTCAAAATATGTCCCATTCCGATATCTGCTCAAATAAACTTACTAATAGTATATTACCAACTTTTAGAAATTTACTAAAAAACCCCCCTTAAATTCATCCTATGAACTCCGAATTTTGTACTAGGATAGAGTACAATTCCGTAGCCTACACAATGACGAAATCTATGAGCGATACCATGACCGTCCGGTTGTGGATAAAATCCGGCTCAATAGGTTACGGTGGGCGGTTCACTTAATCCGTATGGATGAGGATGATCCCACCCGGAAAGTCTATAAGGGCAATATCTATGGTAGAAAAAGAAGATGAGGCAGACCCTGCCTAAGATGGAGTGATGGCGTAGGTCAGGACGCCAGACAGCTTTTAGGGATATCGAATTGGTGGACCTCGGCGCAAAACCGGGATGTCTGGAGTTCCTTATTAAAGCAGGCCTAGACCGGATACCGGTTATTGCGCCGTTGATGATGATAAAGTACAATATTTTGTATATACGCGCTAAATTTCATGAAAATCTGGCTATTAACGCCGAAGTTATAGCAGTTCGAACTTAGCAATTTCGCGCGAATTAACTCCTTCTCATGCCATGCAAATAAGATGCTGGCGTCATAATTAACGAGAATAATTGACATTCGAGTGAAACATTAAATTTCATTCACGAGGAATCTAATTCAGCCTCTCTTTATATTTGATGTAGGTTACATCCTTGGCATTTGCTAATAATATTAAACTCGGAGTGGGAAGCGCATGAAGCTAACTATTATCAATACAGGAGTTTCCATCAAATAGTTTATTTAAATCGCTTTCTAAAAAGTAGAGGGCAATGGAAATTTAGCTATGTGACACAGAGCTATCGTGCACTCGTTGTTTCGGACGGCTCTCTGGTTGCTTACCATTAACTTCGATATTCAGACAATATTGGTAAATGAATTCTCGTTAACGTGAATCACGTGACCACACCATCGAAAACACCTCTCTCGTAGTTTTTCCACGATCGGTGCAAACCCATATCGATAACGGATATTCTCATTTCAGACGTGATCAAAACGTTTCACCCCACCAGGGCAATGCAACATCTTCGTTCCCATTACCGCAAGACGCCGTTCATTGTCTTTTATAGTCGGCCAACATTCAGAACTATAGAGAGCGGCGGACGGACGGCATTGCAGTAAATTTTAGATTTAGGACGTGCGCTGATACGTCGACCACAAAGAACACAGTTGTGGAATGCCAGGTTGCGTCAATGCGTGAAGCAATTTCATTACGCAGTTCTCCATTGGCTGAGAGAATTGACTCGAGATACTTAAAGCGTCAAGCTTCCGGTTTTCCGACCTATTTTATTACTATGAGTGTTTGTTCTTCATCTAATAGATCGGTTGCTCGTTTGCTATATTTTATAAGTTCAATTTTAAATTGTTGTTTCATGATTAGTATTTGTAATTTGTTGTATGTTGAATATGGAAGTTCACTATATATTCCGATTTTTCCTTTTTGTGGTAGATTGCGTTTTAAGATTTCAGTTGTCAAATTTTCACTCTTAAGATCTATTTCGTTGATGTAGATGTCAGTTTTTATGAACTGTTTCGAGTTCTTCTTTTTTTCCTTTACTAATATTATTTAATGTTTGCAAGTGTTTACTATTCCTTCTCGGATATGTATGTACACATTCACTTCCTCATTTCCTGAATGAGTTGTTCCTATATCTGATGGGATTTTATTTTGGTAGTTAATTCCGTTTTGATCCGTATTAATGCGGTTAAGAAATCAGCAACTTGATTTTCTCTACCTTTTGCGTAACTTATGTTGAAATTATATACGTTGAGTTTTATTCGCTAAAGAAGGGTTTTTGAACCGGGGTCCTTGAGACTTTGTAACCATACTAATGGTCTATGATCGGTTTTGATTTCGAATTTTATGCCGTAACTGTGGGGTCTGAAATATTTTGTAGCCCAAACGATTTCTAAAAGTTCTTTCTTTACGGTTGAGTAATTCCATTCGTGTACATTCAGGGTTCTCGAAGCATAAGAGATGGGATGTCCCTTCTGCGATAGGATGGTTCCTATGGCTTTATTGCTAGCGTCTGTGGTTAGAGTAAATTTTTCCTTGAAGTTTGGATACCTCAGGATTGATAATTGACTAATATTTGTTTGAGTTTTTCGAAGGAGTTTATATATTTGAGATCACTATAATCGATCTGATTCTCATTTCTGAGTGAGTTAACTATGTCGCTATTTTTCCATAGTTTTGGATAAATTTTCTATAGTATCCAGTGATTCCTAGGAAACTGCTAATTTGTTTCCGAGTTTTAGGGGTTTTAAGTTTTTTTATGACTTCGATTTTATTTGGGTTGGGTTTTATACCAGCCGAAGTTAATATGTGACCTAGAAATTCGTATTTTCAGGTTGTGTTCCTGTAATTTCTGGAAGATTAATTTGGTGTTCTTTTCAATCTCCTGTATGGAGGTGCCCAAGATTAAAATATCGTCGAGGTAGATGACGCAGATTTTGTTGATATGATCCGCTAATACTTCATTTACCATGCGTTGAAAAGTGGCAGGTGCATTTTTTAAACCGAAGGGCATACGATTAAATTCGAAGTGTCCCTGAGGTGTACTGAAGGCTATTTTGAACTTGTGTGGAGGGTGCAAAATTTTATTTTCATCAAATGTAGACATGTGGGGTAGGAAATTAAAGGGCCCAATTAGTACTTTTGAAAACCGGTTCCGTATTTGATATTAGGTGAAACATAGGGGAGTGAGGGTTCAAAATGTAACCCCCAAAAAGTGAAACAGGTCTGGTTCACAGAAACTATCCAACCAAAAAATTTGAAAAAAATCACAGTGGTGCATCTCTACGAAATCTAGGCCTCAAATTATATGCGGTTCCGATATCTGCACAAATAAAGTTAATAATAGTATATTTCCACATTTTAGAAATTTATCCAGCAACCCCACTTATGTTCATTCCAGAATTGGCATGGGTATAACGAAGACCATAAGGCACAAGTTGGTTAAGTTTGAAGAAAATCAAACTATTATTAACAACGTTGCAGGGTGTGAAACTTTGCCATTTTTTGTGAATTTCGTGCACTCTACAACCTGTATGACTTCATCATTACATGTCAATTCATCTTATGAATGGGGTCGCAAAGAATTATTTTGTTTTAGTTTTTTAGTCATAATTACTTCAAACAGAGATGTGTATATGTAGGTATATATTATATGCGTGCTAATGAAGTTTGCGGGTAGTATCTAATTCAGATATTTGTACATTAAACCAGCAGTATTTAATATACGTACTATATATGTACATATGAACGCTTTTGTGCACAAAGTAAATCGGAAATATGGGTACGATCAATTTGTGTACAGTATTCGGAAATAGGCAGTTTGTTTGTTTAGGGTGAGCGTAATATCTATGGCTATAATATGTACGTATGTCTCGTAGTTTGGAAAAATATGAAGGATTATGTTGGATTTGTAGCTATATACGGATAGAAAAATGTGCGTTGAAATTTCTTACATAAGATGAATACCTTATATCCGAAGCGCGAGCTTCCGGTATTCCGACTTGTCTTGTATTTCAATTTGGTGGAATCCTTTTGCAAGGTCCAATGTAGTGAAGTACAGTGCCTTTCCGAGTTTATCGAACAGGTTTTCTATGTTTGGAATTGGGAATTTGTATTCAATAGTTATTTCGTTTAATTTGCGATAATCGATTACGATTTGCCATTTTTGTTTGCTGAATTATCAAGTTTTTTGGGGACCACCCAAACTGGACTATTGTAAGGTGATTGACTTTTTCTGATAATGCCTTGTTCTAGCATTTCGGTTATTTGTCTGTTCAGTCCCTGCTCCTGGACAGGTGGGAATCTGTAAATTTTTGTTTAGATGAGTTTGTCTGACGTTAAGTCTAATTTGTAACGGGTGTGACAGGTTGTTATAAGTAAATCTCCGTCTTTATACATTAAATTGTTTAAGATTCTGGTGAGAGACTGTTGTTCTTCCAAGTTTAAATTTCTGGTTAAATTTTGGTGTTTTTGTTCAATAACGTGTTCTATGACTTCAGCATTATTGATCTTCTGTGGTGGAGCGTAATTGAAAGGGATTCTGGTTGGTCCTATTTGTAGGTGTCCAAATCCAGAGAATATTGCTGCGTTCAGTGGAGATAGAAGGTTTTGTCCTTTGAGTTTGAATGATTTGTTTGAAAATCCATGATGTTCCATAAGATTTAGTGATCTTCTGGCATTTGAAATTGTTTTGGCATGTTTGTTTTAATTTTGTGTGTAACATTGTAGTTACCACCGAATCCTGCTATTGGGATTGGAATGTCAAGTTTAATTTTTGGTAGATTTTGAAGGCAATTTGGATCGATCAGGACTGGAATTGTTTCACCATCAATTGATAAATTTATTATGGGTAAAGGGTTTCCGAGGCAAATATTTGAAAATTTTGCTCAGGTTGGATGGTTTGTGTGGATAGGTTGGAAATATAACTCACGTCCTTGGGGTCTAGGTTTGGTTAGGGAGTATATAATAATTTGCGATGCGTCTGGAGTTTCTGACCTATTAGCTTCATTCCTTTTTTGAGAGTGGTTATTGAATTTATTATATATTTATATTCTCAATTGTACTTTCTTTGGAGTTTCTTAAAACTTTGGTTAGTTTTACTGTTGTCCCTGTTTTGAGGATATTTAATATTTTGATTATTATATTTGTTATAACTTTTGTTGTATTTCAAATTATTTTTATTATTAATGGGGTTTTTCTAATATTTAGTGGGTTGAAATTCTTTTTTCATTGCCGTAGCATCCACTCTGTCAATGGCTTCTTTGAGATAGTTGTAAGCCTCGGTTAAATTAGTTGGTTTTTTTGCGTCTAGAGCCCAAAATTCTGCTCTAGGAAGAAGCACTAAGAATTTATTTAAGACAATTTTGTCTGAATTTTTGTGATTGTAGATGATAGAGTCGAGTTGGTTAGGATCATATTTAAGCGAAAGCAGATCCTTGATTTCGAAGAGTTTGTGATATAGTTCGTATATTGTATAATTTTTATCTAATTTATGGTTAAAATTATTTATTCTGTGTAGTATTGCGATGATTGAGCCGTAAGATTCTGATACGCCAAATTCGTTTTTGAGTGTTGCTGCAACGGAGTGCCATCCTTTGTCTGGGAGATTTAAATAAGCTTGTAAAGCTCTGCCTTTTATTCGTTGAATTATAATGTCGTAGACGAACATTCTTTCGTCGCTGTCTTGTTCCTTATAGGTCCACTCTATGATACACTGGGTGAGTCTTTCTCCTTGATCAGGTGAAACACCTGCTCAAGTCAAAACCAAGTAAAGTTCGCTTTTCAAGTCTGTCAATATGTTCATTGGGTGAAACAGCGAATGAGTCTGTCTTTCTTAATTGGGTGGAACACCGAATCAAGTTTAGTGCAGTCGAGTATATTTCCAAATCTTCGAAGTCTCCAGCAGCCTCACTGGAGAAGAATAAAAGGCTTAGTTCTTCGGGACTTGAAAATACACTGAATTGATCTCGCTTAAATAGTAACAAAAGTGCTTACATGCTAATATCGAAAAGTATACAAAATGCTTACTTGCTATGTAAAAAAAATACAAATTGCTTATATGCTAAATATGCGTGCATGCGGAGAATATTCAGCTTTGGTATGCAAATATTCTTTACATGCACCGCATGCTAGTGCAGATTTTTTTACTGCTGCCTGGACAGTCGCTAAGGGGTGCTAGTGTTAAGATTTTGTTGACATGTAATATCAACGTAGTCAACATATGTTTTTCGCTATCGAATATCGGTATATTTTCCGCTCGTCGAAGGACTTCGTTATATGAAATTGTGAAGGGTCGGACTTCTGATCTACTGACACTTGGTTCTTGTTGTGTAGGCGTACTCGCCCTTCCAGTAGCGTTCTATTGCCAGTTATGTTTTTACTTGTTGTTACTTGATTTTTATATTAGCCAACTCAGTTTGTCCTGGTTGGAGGAGAATTCTCTTAAAATTCGTCCTATGAACTGATGCTAGCTTTTTTTAAGGTTTTGTGTGAAACAAAACCTTATTAGAATTGAGACGGTGTCTGTCTGTCCGTCTGTCTGTCTGTCTGTCACACCCGATTTATTCGGAAACGGCTAGACCGATTGTCACGAAAATTGGTGAGAGTATGTAGTCTGGTGTTCCCTTTACATGCAGTAAGTGGCGCCATCTTGTGTTACGTTTAAGGGGGGCTCCCCATACATGTGAATGGAGGGTGCAAATTTTTTTTTCATAGAATGTTACCATGTGGGGTATCAAATGAAAGGTCTCAATTAGTACTTT
Source organism: Hermetia illucens (assembly GCF_905115235.1). Lineage (NCBI taxonomy): Eukaryota > Metazoa > Arthropoda > Insecta > Diptera > Stratiomyidae > Hermetia > Hermetia illucens. Next base: position 30,265 of record NW_024037036.1, on the reverse strand, counting down.
TCGAAACTGGTTCCATATTTGATATTGGGTGAAACGTCGGGGAGTGAGGGCTCAAAAAATGACCCCCAAAAAGTGTAACAGGTCTCGTTCTCAGAACCTATTCAACCGAAAAATCTGAAAGAAATCACAGTGGTGTATCTAAACGAAATCTAGGCCTCAAAATATATCCGGTTCCGATATCTGAACAAATAAACTTAATAATAGTATATTTCCACATTTTAGAAATTTACCCGGCAACCCCGCTTATGTGCATCCTAGAAGTACAAAATTTGGCATGCGCATAATGAGGAACATAATGCACATACTAGTCAAGTTTGAAGAAAATCCAACTATTATTAATAAAGTTATAAGGGGTAAAACTTTACCATTTTTTGTGAATTTCGTGCACTCTTCAATCTGCATGACGTCATCATCAATATCAATTCGTCAATACCACAACCAAATGATTTCTTATGAATGGGGTCGCAGACAATTACTTTGTTTTAGTTTTTTAGTCATTTGTATATGAATATCAATTACTACAATCAGACATGTGTGTATGTAGGTATACAGTATCTGCGGGCTAATGAACTTTGGGGGTAGTGCCTAATTCAGATAAGTATAAGAAGTAAATCGGAAATATGGGTACGATCAATTTATATACGTGCATATATGTGTACGGTATTCAGAAATAGGCATTTTGTTTGTTTAGGGTGAAGGTGAAGGTGAGATATTACATCTATGGCTGTAATATGTACGTATGTCTCGTAGTTTGAAAAAATATGAAGGAATATGTTGGATTTGTGGCTATATACGGATAGAAAAATGTGCGTTGAAATTTCTTACATAAAATGAACACAAAACCTTTATATCCGAAGCGCGAGCTTCCGGTATTCCGACTTGTTTTAAATTGGTTTGACCCGAATTCTCTTAAAATTCTGGAGTCTGGGCGTTGCAATACCCTTTTAATTATGTTTTTTAGGTTCGCCGCAATCACAATTGGTGTTACGGTTACCGCTTATTTGCAGGTTCCCGATCGCGTTTGTGTTTATAGATTTTCCTTGCCGTGTCCTCAGGATCGTTTTAGGCATAGCGGAATTTTTTACAATAACTAAATAACGAAAGAAACCGACTGCGAAAGTTACCAGATAGTTCACGAGTGATTAAGCTTTTATTAATTCAATAACTTCCCTAAGACTGAAGACTTAGATCAATTCTATCTTATATTTATAGTTGAGTTGAACAAAAGGCGCAAATTGCTGAGTTTCCAAAGTTGCATCTTTTGTAACTCGATATCGCTCAATGTTTGTTTGAGTCATGTTTTTGTTTATACTCAAGTGTGGCTTATCTCCAATGAACAGATTCTAGCTTCTGTTAGAATAACAATGTCTACATTGTTTCGCTTGAGATTTGTAAGATAAGTTTTATCAAGATAAGATATTGATGACTCATACGTATTATGGGCATGTGGTGTTTGTGTATATTGGAGTGACGTATGTAACAGGACATGTAACCATATAGGAGCAGGTGGAAAATCACAAAGACACATCTGCCGCAGCTCCTTCTTTGTTCCTTCAGCAATGCCTCCTGCATTTGGACGATTGCCGAGCCAACCGCAAGCCACTTCTCCTCGGACTCCAGTATCTCCGCAACCAAGCTCTCCGGGGTCACGCTCCTGCCCAGCACCTGGTGTTAGCTCCTTCTCTCCATCGCAAATCGTGGGCAGTGAAACATCACATGCTCTGGATCCTCCGGTATGCCATCGCATCTGGGACAGTTCGGAGAATCATCCAAACCAAAGCGGTGCAGATATTGCCTGTAGCAACCACCGTGTCCCGTGAGGAACTGGGTAATGTGGTAGTTGGTCTCCCCATGTTTTCGCTCAAGCCACACCCTAATGTTGGGAATGAGCCTATGCCTATGCCTATAGGTCACCTGGGGTGATTTCCATAGCCTTTTCATCACCACTCTGTAATCCTCGCCCCCAGGGTTTATGTCGGCATGGTCGCACAGCTGTTTGAAGCAGTTCTTTTTGCTCCTCCGAATGGCTTCCTTTTGCCGGCCACGTAATTGCCTGTGTGCCTCGTCTCGACCGTCGCCACCGAGTTTTCCCCTGAGCCTCTGGCAAAGCCTTCTTGCCCGGAAACATGCGGCTCGCAAACTTGCGATTTCGTTGTTCCACCAGTAGTTAGGTTGCCTACTGGGAAGCAATCGCCTTCTGGGCATATTAGCATCGCATGCTTCCGTCACCCATCAGGTGATTTGAATGGCTGTTTCTGTAGCCGTACCACTCAGGGATATGTCGGATTTGAGCACCGCGGAGAACGTGTCCCCCTCGAAAGCTTTAACTGTCCAAGCAAGCATACCACCCAGCATTCTGCGAAAACTCTTTTTCGAGCTCGATCCGCCCTTGATCTTTATGCAGATTACCTGGTGGTCGCTGTGAGTATAGTCCTCACTGACATGCCAAGTGATTCTACTGGCTAAAGTGGCACTCAAGCATGTCAGGTCCACTATATACCCCTGGCCCCTTCCCCGGAAGGTGCAGGAAGACCCAACATTCGCCAGTACCACGTCTAGCTCCGCGAATGCTTCCAGGAGAACACGTCCCCGCACATTTGTTATCCGACTGCCCCATTCAAGAGCCCACGCATTGAAATCGCCTCCTATTATGATCGGCCAACGTCCTCTTGCATCCAAAACAAGAGGGGGAAGCATTCACTCATACTAGACGAGTGTAGCGCTGGGTGGAGCATAGCAGCTGTAGATGTGGATGCCCTTCACCTTCGCTCTGATGAAGCCCTCCTCCGGGTGCTCCATTATTTCCTCGAAGGCTTGTTCACCGCAAGTTCATAGCGTTGCTTGGCCCGTTTGGTCTTTGACCCAAACGCTACCACCGCGGTTTCGGTAGGGTTCACGTAATATGGCCACATCGATGTTTTTGTCGCGGATGGTTTGCGCGAGTAGATCCTGCGCCGCCTCGCAGTGGTTGAGGTTGATTTTCATTTGTGTGGGTCGGTTAACAAACAAAACATGCGCTACTGGGCTGACACCAACCCTCGAGAATTGCATCAAAAGCCTTTGCATTCACCCAAAGTCACAGTGTGGTGTGCAATTTCCTCAGTTGGAATTATTGGTACCTGGTTTTTTGAGGAAAATGAGGTTACAGTGACAGTGAATTCGGACCGGTATGTAAACATGCTGCAGAATTTTTTTTTCCCACGGCTAGAAAATTTGGATTTGGGGACAGTTGGTTCCAACAAGACGGTGCAACAGCACACACTTCAAGAGCATCGATGGCTATTTTGAGGGAACACCTTCCAGAGCGCATTATCTCAATTAGAGGCGATTTGGAATGGCCGGCACGCTATACCGATCTGTCCCCTTTTTTCTATGGGGTTTTTTAAAATCCCGTGTTTATGTGAACCGTCCAAGAAGCCTACAAGATTTGAAGACCAACATCCAAGAAGAAATTGCCAACATAACACCTGCTATGCTAACAAGAGTCATGACAAACGCCAGAAATCGGTTTACGCAATGTATGGAGAATGGGGAACGTCACCTAACAGATTTGATCTTCAAAATAATGTAAATAAAAACTTTAGACATGTACCTACATTATAAAAAATAAATAAATATTTTCGGATGCATACAATTGTTTTTATTGAATTTTGAAAAAAGGAAGTTATGTTATGTGTAGAGTTGTCAAATCTCCCATCAGTCGCATCTCTTCGTCCGGATAAAGAGACGCTCGGCGGATGTGTCATGGGCATGCATATGCACGCATCCGGAAATATGCGTGTATGGGCATGCTTATTCGCAGCCTGGATAGGTAGGAATAAAAACGCCCGTCGAGATAAATTGGCTATGGGAAGGATACTCACAAATAAAACCAAATATGTAAGAGAAGAATAGAGTTAAAGTTACCGTGCAGGGCTCTGGAAACCCAGTACCGGTGGTTTGTGGGGTGGGTAAGCGGGCTCCCGGCCTTCGGTATCCAATAACCGTAGTGCCGCAATAGTGGGAACCTTGGTTTATTTCACGGTCCCATTCTCAGAAACTTCCTAGCTGAAATACGGCGATTGGGCTCCGAATGCCCTCCATACTGTGTTGTGAGTTTAACTAAACCCTATAATAGTATGTTGCTATATTTTTAGTGATTGATTTCCAAAACAAAATCCATCGGTATCAAATTAAATTTTTTGACTCATACTTTCCGAAGCAGGTATTAATTTTGTAATTGGTTAGAAAGTGGAGGAATGTGGGGATTGGTTTGCTTCAAGGCCTGTTCTCAATAGCTACCCTAACGAAATATAACATGGTATCTGCCCTCAAAATACTCTTCACAGAGACATCTGCTTAAATAGAGTTAATCACAGTATATTTAGCACCAGCGTTAGCGCCAAAACGAAAAGAACGAACAACATCGAATCGTGCTGGTCAAACGAAAACAATCAAGTTAGGATACTACTACTTTGAGACGGTTGAAAATTTCTCGTATCAAGCCTCGAAAAGTACAACCGAGAACAGCTATGGCAATGAAATTCGCACACGGTTTTTGGCAGCCAATAGAGCCTATCAATAATGCTGAAGTCATAGAACCCGTTATTGAACAAAAAAAACAAAATTTAAACAAAAAATGTAAACTTAGAAACTCACCAGAATCCAAAAAAAATCAACAATTTAATGCATAAGGATGGAAGTTTACTTACAGCAACCTGCCAAACCCGTTACAAATTAGACAGACAAATCCATCTATACAAAAATTTACAGGTTCCCACCTGTCCATGAGCAGGAAATGAACTGACAAATAAAGGAAATGCTAGAATAAGGCATTATCAGAAAAACTCAATCACCTTACAATAGTCCAATTTGGCTATTCCCCAAAAAACGTGACAATTCGGAAAAAAAATGGCGATTCGTATTCAATTATCGCAAATTAAACGAAATAACTATCGAAAACAAATTTCCAATTCCAAACATAGAAAACCTGTTCGATAAATTCGGAAAGGCACAATACTTCACTACATTGGACCTGGCAAAAGGATTCCACCAAATTGAAATACAAGAAAAAGACAAGTTCAAAACAGCCTTCAGTATACCTCAGGGACACTTCGAATTTAATCGTATGCCCATGCCCATTCGACATAAACTCGTGTGGTGAGGCCTACGGGGTGGTAATGAAAAGGCTGTGGAGATCACCCCAGGTGACCTGTCACGTCTCTTGAAACAGATAGTTACCACCCTGTTCGCTCGTCACGAAAATAGGGGAAGGCAAATGGTTGTCCAACTTAATGAGGTCATAATACCTCCAGTAACTGTGGGGGTAAAAATTTATTATGTTATCGTTCAACCAGTTTTCTTAATCAAGGGTTTGTGTATCATTTTCGTACAGGGTTAGTACGAATTTTTCTATGGGGTATTTGGGATTAGTATCTTCTATCTGCTGTGGGGAGAATAATTCTCCTTTGTCTCTAAAGTTCTTAGTTTTTTTTTTTTTATGCTCGTATCCTGCACACGCACTTTTCTCGGAGATGTTAGCGTTAGTTTTGACATTGGTTGGAAAGAAGGAGCGTGCGGGGGGTTGAAAGCGATCACCTTATTCATTTTCAGAAACTACTTAACCGAAAAATCTGAAAAAAGTGAAGAGGCTGGCACTGTATGGTGCCTAGGCCCCAAAATACCCTTCATGCCGAAACCTGTTCAAATAAAGTTAATAATAGTACATTACTATAATTTTTAGTAATTGGCAGGAAAACCCCGCCTAAGTTCCTCCTAGAATCACGAAAGCAGCAATGTAGGCTACAGCATAGAGCATGATCCCACCAAATTTAGTGGATATCGCACTATTACTAGCAAAGTTATAATAGGTCCAAGCTGTGGCTTCCGTGCAAATTCAAGACTTTGAATGTCAATATCACTTGAAATTGGATATTGTCACATAATATATGCATATATTACGTTCTACATACTAATGGGACAAATGCACACTCAAATCTCTTTAAAAAAGAAATACACAAAACCCTTCGTAGCTGGAGCGTTTATTTTCCGGTTTCCCGACTTTTTTCATTTTTATTCACTGTTATCACAACGATGGTCAAAACTGAAATGACTCCCTGATTAAATGTAGAAATATTTGTACTTTATTATCCGACATGTTTAGTCTGATTTGTTTTCTGAACAGGGCTATATTATTCTGTGTGAATGCTAAACGTTTACTTTAGGCTATTAGTTCTGCAAATTTGAGGGTGTAGATTCCGCAATCGTAATTGTCATTTTGTTGTGGAATGTTTATCTCGTTGATGGTAATGTAATCTTCTGTTAGTTCCGATTCCGATTCCAATTTTGGTTTTGTTATTTATTACTGTCAAGCGCAGCGATTGTTTCCTACATGAGTGGATATTAGGATGAGATTGTATTCGAAAATGTTCTCATTTTTTGTCCATCTTCTGATTGAATTGTATTAGTCCTTTTTTTTAACAAAGGTTTGTATATCGTTTACTTATAAGGATAGTCCGAACTTTTTTAAGGGGTAGATTAGTCTCTTCCATTTGTTGTGGAAAGAATAATTCTTCTTTGTCTCTAAAGTACTTAGTTTTTTTTTATACGATCTAAGTTTATTTTCTTGTCGTCTTGCTGTCGGATTATTTGATTATTTCCGATTTTGTCTATTTCCTGGAGTTTGTATAATGGGTCGTTTTTTAGTATAATTGTTTGTTTGATGTATAGTTGTTTGATGTTTATGTCTGGTTTGTCTTCGCGGTTTTTACTGAGTTTGTCAATCCTTTAGGCCTTTTTGTTTTCCAGTTTTTCTTTACTTATGTGTCCAAATTGGATTTCTACTGGTTTGTGTGTTGTGGAATGGGTTGTAGTGACATAAGCTTCTGCTACTTCCAATACTATTAATTAAAGTCTTTTTGTCCGTTGAGTTTCCCAAATGTTCTAATTTTTTCTGTAAGGGTATTATGTAATCTGGTAGTGTCCGCTATTCCAATGTATGATCCAGGTGATGTTCCGTCTTTGCACTGTAGACTGGTCGGCCGCAATAATCAGGTTGAATTCCAGGTATCGGTGATCTAACAGTGAGACCTCGTCTAACACTCGCTAATAAGCGCAAGCAAGTATGATTTGTTTCCTCTCGCATTTATCTATATCGTACGATGACCGTAACTAAATCCCTGGAACAGAACTATCCAAGCATGGTTGCCTCTAACCGTCTAGACATCAGAACAGAAGCTCTTGGTCTTATGGATCTTTCATCGTGGAAAATCCCCCTTTTCTGATCCAATGCCACAGATTTTGTTAAATCAAACCCGCGGCTATCGCACCATAAAAATGTAGCGGAAGTCCTACAGCTTTGTTAGCCTCGCTGCCAGCAGATAGGGTTTTCCCCACACTGTACCACTAGAGACTAGATCCCCTTGTGTTTGATTTTTCTGAGAAAAGCTGCACTTGGAGGTACCGCAATTCCCAAATCATCATCTATGAAAAATCTTATCTCATCCCGCAGAGCACTCATCTGCTTTCCACGCTCTACACACTTTAAGAGTTTCCTTCACTCTCTTAAAATTCATTCTATCAGCTCGCAGGAATTATTCCACAACTATTCACGCCTGTCTGCTTGATGACGTTTTACTTAATATGTCCTCTTTTTATTTAGATCTGCAAATTTAATCAACTTGAATGAAAACGTCCATCAAAAATGAACATTTCTGTTAAATTAAAAAGACCTGCCCAGTCGATGGTTCGCAACTTAGCCAGGCCTACTACGCCACGGAGAACACCGGTAGTGGCATCTGGCAGTCGAATTAAGAACATTCGAAATAAACTTCGAAAGTTGCTAACCCTGCTGCACCACATCACTCCGCGTCCAGGTGAAACCTGGGGATTTCAGTGGCTGAACCGGAACCGCTTTCCTCACTATTCGGCAAAGCGAACACGGTGTTCCTTTGGGGAGCAAACGGGCTTCAGCCTGGATAAGGAGACCGTGCCCACCGATCCTGAGCTAGAAAATGTTCTCCCCGCTCGAGAACACGATACGGGCCTTCGTATGGAGGCTGCAGCGGCTTCCAGACAGCATCCATCCTGACGAAGACCGGGTCACTTGGGAGCGTTGGGTTCTCCCCATATACCAGCGCTGCGGCGCTAGCAGCAAATTCCTCTCGGCGGGTTGTTTGGAGGCCAAGTAGGACAAGAGACAAGACTTAAGTCCAGGACGGATCGTCGCAGGCCAGGATGGCGGATTTCAGTGTCCCATGCCAACGCCTTAGCATCCCATTGGATTGCGGGTGGTATGCAGTAGTCCGCTGGTGTTTGAAACCCAGGAGTTTGCCTAACTCTGAAAAAAGGGTGGACTCAAATTGCATTCCCTGGTCAGTGATAATCACTGAAGTGACACCAAAGCGAAGAATCCACTCTCAACAAAGGGCTTCGGCACAAGATTGCGCCGTAATATTCTTCAGAGGTGTTGCCTCAGGCAACACCTGAAACCGTGCGAGTCTCTCAAAGGGCCTGCGATGTCGAGGTGTATTGTGTGGAATCGCTTGGTAGTGCGTGGGAATGAGCCCACTTCTTTTCTTACATGCCTGGTGACTTTACACTTCTGGCATGCGATGCACTCTCTGGCCCAGGAGTTGACGTCCTTATTCATGGAGGGCCAGAAATATTTTTCGGTGACTAACAGATTTGTTGCCCTGATACCTGGATGCGAAGTCGTGAACTGCGTGGAAAATTTGCTTGCGAAAGGTGTCCGGAATGTATGGCCGCGATCCCTTCTCCGAGTACTCGCAGCAAAGAGAAAGGTTCGAAACGAAGATGGGCAACTCCCGAAATCCTTATTTGGGGATGGATTTGAGCCTCTGAAGCACTGCGTCGTCCTCCTGCGCCTTGGCGATAGCCGATAAGTCGAGTGAGGCGGGGATATTTACCTCGGAGACACGTGACAAAACGTTAGCAATTATGTTGTCCTTGCCGGACACGTGCTGTATGTCGGACGTGAACTGACTTATAAAACTCAGGTGTCGAAGTTGACGAGGGGATGTTTGGTTGGGCTTTTGTTTTAAAGCATACGTAAAAGGCTTGTGGTCCGTGAACACGTTTGTATGGAAAGGTGAAACGGCCTGTCTTCTAGGGAAAAACAGAAGTATTTATTGCTCAACTACGCGGCGAGTAGTTCTCGATCATAGGTGCCGTAGTTCCGTTGAGCGGGGTTCAACTATTTAGTGAAAAAGCTGAAAGGCTACCAGGCTTGATTCAACTTTTGGTGAACAGCAGCACCTACTGCGTTATCAGAAGCATCAACCAAAATGGCTAGGGGTGCATCTTGTCGAGGAAATGCCAAGAGTGTAGCATCAGCCAGTTGTTGTCGGGATTGGTCAAACGCTCGGACAGCCTTTTCAGACCACACAATCTCTTGTGTGTTTCTTGTTTTGGGGCCAGACAAGTACGTGTTCAAAACGGACTGGTGTTGGGCGGGCTTGGGCAGGAAACGACGATAGAAGTTTAGCAAATCCGCAAATCCTTCACAGCTTGCACCTTGTCTGGGTCGGACTGTATTCCGTCAGGAGAAATGAAGTGGCCGAGGAACCTCACCTGCGTTTGGAGAAACTTGCATTTATCAACATTCAGGACTAACCGTCCTCAAGGAGAAGTTGAAAAATGCACTCGAGGTGGGCTGAATCCTCAGACTCTGAGGAAAAAGCGACCAAAACAACATCCAAATATACGAAAGAGAAGTCAAGGTTTAAAGGGATATTTTATTCACTAAACCGCAATTCAAATTAATTGCAATTAGTGCCTTGTAAACGATTTCCTGGAAATTTCGAAAAAAAATAGCTAATCAAAAATTCATCAGTGTTTAGCTTTATTTGTGATAGTAAGACCTGTCCAACAAATTTCGAGCAAAAAGAAAGACATTAAATATCAAACAAGTTGGAATACCGCAAGCTCGCACTTTGAGTATAAAGGCTTTGTGTTCATTTTATGTGAGAAACTTCGACACACATTTTTCTATTCGTATGTAGCTACAAACCCAACATATTCCTTCAGATTGTAGTAATTGATATTCATTTACAAGTGACTAAAAAACTAAAATAAAATAATTCTTTCCGCCCCATTCATATGAATTCACTTCGTTGTGGTATTGACGAATTGATATGTGATGATGACCTCATACAAGTTGTAGAATACACGAAAAAAAATGGCAAAGTTTCACCCCCTATAACTTTGTTAATAATAGTTCGATTTTACCAAATTGTGCATTATGTTATGCCTTACAAAAGATACAAGATGTCAGAAAAATAATAAAAACAACTAGCACCAGTTGTGTTGTGTTGTTGGAAAAAGTGAAAAGATTCGTATACAAAGTTTCTATGAAATTCATCCTTTGTTGAAGTTGTCAGCGCCATTGTTTTTATGAAATTAATGAAGTGTTATAACCAGTGAACATCGTTTTTCTTTTGTTGAAGTTGTCAGTGCCATTGCTTTTATGAAATAAATGAAGTGGTATAATCAGTGAACATCGTTGTTCTTAACTTCTAAAGCACCACTGCAATTTTTTTTCGGTTGGATAGATTCTGAGAATGAGACCTGTTACACTTTTTGATGGTCATATTATGAACTCTCACTTCCCTATATTTCCCGATATCAAATATGGAACCAGTTTCGAAAGGTACTAATTGAGCCCTTTCATTTGAGTGGGATATCAAATGAAAGGGCTCAATTTAATGAAAAAAATTTAATGAAATTTAATGAAAAAAATTTGCACCCTCCACTCACATGCATGGGGAGCCCCCCTTAAACTTAACACAAAATAGCGCCACTTGCTACATGTAAAGTGAACAACAGATTACATGCGCTTACTGATTTTCGTGACTGAATAAATCTGGTGTGACAGACAGAAAGACAAACTGACATTAAAATTTTTCAAATATCGTCATTTTGGAATGGCTTAGAATCGCCAACTAGACCTGATCTAACCCCGGTAGAAAATTGATGGGTGAATTTATTTAACTGCATTTATGTTGCACGGCGCAAGTATGGGACTGTATCGGAGCTGAAAGTTAACATTGATGGAAAGTGCCGAAAAATTGGAAAAAATTGACAATATGCTTATCAAAACCCTAGCAAATTCAATGAAAAAAGGTGTAGTGAAAAGTATCACAATAAGAAACAGAATATCAAACTGTTTAAATAAAAACTTTAAATTAAATCCATTTATCTAGATACTTTCATACCTGTCTTGTATATTTATTTCGTTTGACTATATTACTATTTATTGTTGTTGTATATTATTATCTTAATAAAATAAGTATTTATTATGTAATGTCTTTAATATAATAATAAAAAAAAATAATAATAAAAAAAATTAAAATTAATATAATAATAAAAATCGCCGCAACAATCCATATTTGATCAGGGCCTTGAAGTGCGTTAGAGCACTTCTTTCAAGACCGTACCGGTACACGCCAGTAGTACACTGTAGGAGGCAATGTGGTCAGCATTGCGCTCGCCCGGGATTATTATGCTTCCAATAAACAAATGGAAAATGGATTAAATAATTTTGTAATAAATAAAATTGTTTACTCTCCGGTATAATTATTTGCGCACTGTAGTTGGCTAGAGAGATCTGGTCTACCACTTGTAGAGGAAAATCGAAAGGGGACCTCATCACAAGAAATTATGCTCGCATTTAAATTGGGAATCAAACCCTCACTTCCAAGTCGATCATCAGATATTTGTGAGTGATAATAGACATGAACCTCAGTTATAGGCAACCGCGCAGTATGTTTGCGGTAAAGTAAGTATGCCGTGGCAAAGATGATGCCAAACATGTTGGAGCCATGGTATACTTCTTGGTTGCTTATAGGCAAGGTAGTGAGCTCGACCGTGCGTTATGCAACCCTAGTTTCGTGGCATCAGGGCTGTCTCAGATAATGCAGCGTTCGTCGGGAATGATGCGGATTGACATTTTGGCAGATAAGAAGGTGAACATATACAATGCGAAACCAATCTGCGCTTGGAAGGAGATATCTGTAAATATGTGGCGCGTTGGCACCGTTCGGGATACAGATGGTAAATTCACAGGCTCATCCCTGCTATCAAGGAGCGGTTAAAGAGCCTACACGGATAAGTAATCTATAATATTACTTACTTTTTCACGGCGCATTGAGAATATCGCCAAAACCTGCATAGGTTTAAACCAAATGTCCCCGTGGACTCCGCCGTTGATATATCTTCAATTTATATGATTTGAAAGTTTTGACTTCGGGTTCTTAGAGTATAAAGGTTGTGTGTTCATCTTATGTGAGAAACTCTCTAAGCACGATTTTCTATTCGTATAAAAATGCAAAATATTTCATCGAATTTTGCCAAAACTCCATAATACACATATGTATATATATACAACGACATAAATGCTCTGTTCATCATAAAAAGAAACAATAAGTAGACATTGTGTAATACCGCATTGATAAGTTGATCTAACGCATCTTCACGCATTTCCACTCTACTCCATGCACAAAATCACGAAGGTGAATTAAAAACAGCTTGCCAGCAGCAAGTGCAAGCATGTCTATTATTTAACTTTAATGCACATTCATATACATACACATGTCTGCCTCGAGTAATTAACACTAAAAACAAGTCAGGATACCGGAAGCTGTGCATTATTTTCCATTCGTACATCGTAAGAATACAAAATATTCCGTCATATTTTGCAAAGTCCATTATACACATATGTACACACATATCAACGGCATAAATTCTGTGTTCGTAATAAAAAATAAACAATAAAGAAACATCGTCCATTACAGCATTGATAAATTGATTTAACGCCTCTTCGCCCATTTCGACTGTACTCCATGCACAAAAGCACATATATACATAAACTGAAAACCGCTGGTAATCAGGTGCGTATATCTATTTTATGGGTTATATACATAAGCCTCTGCCTCAAGAATTGACACTGATATGCAAATTGCCGTTCATATAAGGTCAGTTCACGGTTGGATAGGTTCTAAGAACGAGATCTGTTTCACTTTTTGGGGCGCACATTTTCAGCCCTATATTTCATTTAGTTCGGAAAGTGCTATTCGAGCTATTTCATGGTCATATTTCGTGGAAAAAAATATACACCCCAGTTTCAATAGCGATGGGTAAAAATGCCGCCACTTGCTTTATATGTAAAGGGATTCGTATGCCACATCTTCCCAAAAAATTTCGTGATAATTGGTTCACCCGTTTCGGAGGAAATATCGTATGACAGACAGGCGGACATTGATTTATTTTAATAATGTTTTGTTTCACAACGATGCAAGAAGATTATTAATGCTAAATTCGGATTTTTTTATTAACTTCTTTTATTAATATTTCATCATATTACGGTTTTTCTTAATTGTTGCCGTAATATTAGTGACTATGGCTTTCTCATAAGATTTATTGCAAATATTGTTAAGTTCTTTCTTCTGTCTAATGTTATATTTACTTCAAATAGCTAATCATGATTTCCTTTTCAGATATCAACTATGCAGCGTTTTCTCCTCGACATCAGCTTTTGCCGCAAAAACACTGTTAATCCCATTACATTTTAATGTACAATTTAAAATAAACAAAATTAAAAATAACACAATAACAATATTATCGAATACTAATACTTGCTTTAGACATTTGCATTTTAGCATAAAAAACAAAGAGCAAAGAGAATCTCATGGATGGGCGTATAATATAATTTATAACAAAGTAACTTTAATTAATAATAAAAATAATACGGTAACCGAATTTTCCAAGATTTTATGTTATCTTCAAACTAAAAATTTTGGAAACATTTCACAAACACATTTTGGAGAGCCAAAAATAGCTAAAAAGTTAACAGAATTGCATTATTCGACTACATTAGGCCAAATGCTGACATTTTTCAATGAAAGTTTTTTTCAACCATCTACTATTAGTCGAAACCTCGAAATACAGAGAACGAGTGAAATATCAAACATACGCGCTTCATTTGAGATCAAATATTCGCGTTTAAATAGTACTTCTGCTAACTTACAAGCCACCGCTTCTAATTGGGAGCTGCTAGTTAGCGAAACATACTCTCACTTAGAGGTTATTATTTTCTCAAATACCTGGAAGAATGTTGTTATCGTTTCACGACAAACCTTGACATATACACTCTCGCCGTTGATATATAAAATCACCTTAAGTTACACTACAGAATTTTTCACAAAATGCAACGAAGACAATCAGCCTATTTCTGTACTCCAAAGAAGAAAGTACATTCCATCGTTTTTCGTACTGACTCTATATCCCTTAGTAAGGTTACAAACATCTGCTAATCAAGTGTTTATCTGCACCTTTGGGAGTTTAATAAGTTACTACACTGTCCAGGTAACATTCCGGCCGAATAATATTGCTATTCATTCAACCTTTTCAGTGCTCAATTTTCGAGCTCCTAGTATTTTATTAGGTTGGTTAACAACAGAAGGAAAAGTAATCACTAATTCACCATACGATAATCCAAAACTAACAACGGCCGAAATTAAAATTTTCATTTCAGCATTATTACAGAATACTACATTCATCATAAGAAGTCTTAGTCAAACGAAACATGCCCCTATAAAAATTGGCACGGTAACGAATCTTTATCGTTTTCATTATAAGAGTAAACATTTGCTTCCCTGGTCAATAGATATGCCTTTCAAATCATCATTTTCGTTAGACCTTTCCCAAACAAAGTTTATCCAATACTACGTTTCCCCTTTTTCAAATTTCTTTAAATTTTCGTGGGCTCCAAAAATTGAAAGCATGGTGAAAACCATGAAAGTAGTAATCACTACTCAATCATATTTTTCCCTAACAAATTTTGGTATTTCATTTTTAACGATCTCGTGTTTGGACAGAAAAAAAACTAGTTGCCTACCTGTTACAATCTTCCATAGAATCAACTATACTTTCGATCAATTGAAAACCTGTTACCTGAGTTTGTTCTCCCTAAGTGGCCAAGTATATTCGTACCTAATCCTAACTACTGCACAAAGTTCTGAAAAATCGAATACATCGGTCAGTAGTGCCAGAGCACTTTACAATATTTTTGTTCACAGCTTCCTCGGTATATCGGTGTCAAAACTTCATGGAAAACCTTCCAGCCTTTTGACCATCCTTGAAAAAAGTCTTTCAAAGTCGGCTGCTATCACTTTCTACATTCTATTTAGTAAACGTGCAAATCACGTTCAGGCAAAAACCTATCTCGCAAATTATCCATGTTATAAAAAATCTTCGCAAGTTTTCGATCACCAATCACCCGTTTATGACAAATGTCCTTCAGAACTGCCTACTATCACTTTGTATACTCTGTTCAGTCCAAATGCCAGTACCACTCACTCAATTACAAGAGAAATATCAAAGTTTATATATTTAATAACAGATTTGTCGACTGTACATAAATCAATCGACATTTTCCTACAAAACACATTAACAGGTTTCGAGTTCATTTTAAATCGGACTCATCTTTACTCTGTCGTTCTCACTTACCATTTCATTCATTCCACGTCTTCAAACATGTTATCATCAGGCCGGATAAGTTATACAAGTTTCATAAAACCAACCTTTGAAATATTTGCTTCCCCCATATTTCATCCGATTTCACTATCCTCAGCGATGGTGTTTCACTCCCCGCAAGCCCAAAAATCATTTATTGTTATAAACGCCCTTTCAAGAAAGATTTTACAATCGCTGCCAAATGAAAATAAGTTACTAATGACGGAGATATATTTTGTATACAGAATACAAAAATGGATATCGTCTCTGACTATTTTTTCCATTCCAATACGAATTACAACCCAACAGCATCACGGAGGCTATCTTTGTTCAGAAAAGCATACAGGGGTACCTTTCGCCTACATATTTCCAGCATATTTCCTTTCGATAAGTAGAGTTCTGAATTCAACAACAGATCTTTCACTAACTCGTTTTCAGACTAATTTCTCGAACCAAATAGTAACTAGTGCGTGTACTCCAAACTTTGCATACATGACAGAAAAACCAGAAACTGTTCAGAAATCGTTTTTGATCCTGTCATGGAATATAATAACCACTCAGTATCTCATTCCAAAAACTAATTACCCTTATTTTTCCCTATTCATAAATTCCTCCACCACCCTCACTAATGTAAACTCCATACCGGCATGTCAAAGTAGTCGAATGACTTTTTATATAATTTTCATACAAATATCGACTTTTGCCATATCCTATCCGCCATTGCTCTCAACCACGGTAAAATTGAATCCAGTGACATTCGAAAGTTCGATTATTACTATAAGTGTCCAACTTTCAAGTGACATTCAATTAATGCAGTCAACAAAATATGCGCAAGCAGAACTGCATCCCGAAGCCCATTCCAAGCGTGTATATACCGTAACGAAAAACACATCATCGACAGCAACACATTGCATTGAAAGACTTGGGTCTATATCCGAGTATCTAATTATCCATTTTTATACGGAAATATATTTAATTCATCTCCCAATGGTTGTGCATTCTGCATTTCTTTGGGTGAGTAGTGCGGTAACATATACGACCCAATTTCGGCGCACCCGTATTCAGAGCTACCTCGAGGGTCAAACAGCAAGAAATACGTGGAATCACAAATTTTCAATTCTGACACACTCATTTTATCCCCAGCTACATATAAGTTTTTCCAACTTCATACTGACTGAAAAGAAATGCCATTTGGAAACATTTCTCACAATAACACATTGCCTAAATCATCCACCTTCTAAAAAGTTGGATTATATGGTTCTGACAAAAATGCTGTACACGTTATGGCTATTGACCAAACCTCTGCCACGAAACACATTTTCAGATAAACACCTCGTTTCCTACCCCCTTTCCACATATCCCATTAGTTTTCTCATATCTGTGACTATATCATCATCATGTCTCATTAGCCAGATAAATTTCAGTACAATTTGTACTTCGCCTGCACCCTTCCCAAGGTATACTTCTCTCCCCAACATGTCGACGTTAGACTGCTTCATTACTCAAAAAAGTTTCAGAATGGTGTCAATTCAGATATCGACCGCGACCATATTCTACCATGAAGCGGTCTCCTGCCCAACACAATGGAACACCACTTTCACCGAAAGTTCATTATCCGCTTGGAGTGTTCTCCCTTCTAGCAAAATTTTTCTGTTCCAGTCATCAGAGTATACACACAGGTCAATTTGCTTACATTCTGTACATAAAATCAGAAAAGACACATCACTTATGACATTGTATCCAATTGCAAATACTTCTGAATACGTAGTATCTTCTTTCACCTCTACATCCGCTAGTCCCATCAAGTACACAATATCGGTCAGCACTGAAACGATAGCCTGTATGCAATATTCTAATCTTGTGCACAGAACGCAACCAGTTCAACTGTTATTATATCCAACATTCTCCAATGCAAAAATTACTCAAATGCAAATCTCGTTGCCCCCCCCATCTTTCGCCTCCCACACTGCATCCAGAGTTAAATCCATTCGCCCTGTACTTTCCCCAACAAATTATTCACTTTACCAAATAACTGAAGTTATATCTACAACCGACAAACGAGTATCTGTTCAGAAATCGATTGGGACCATGTACTGTACTACATCAGCTAGTAAACATTTTATCCCACACACTATTTACGTCAAATTATTCAACTCAATCTATCCCCCCACCTCCCCCAGCGACATGAAAACCATGTTGGTACATCAGATTAGCCAAACGAATTTTATTATAATCTCCATTCAGTTGTCGACATCTACCGCATACCAGAAGACATTCCTCCCACCGGTAACGGAGCTACTTCCAATGTCAGTCCAGAGTTCAATTACCGTTATAACTGTCCTGCTTACAAGCAACATTTCAAAAGAATATATCTTCAGAACCTTAACCTCAGAATCCAATTCCACGTGCTCTGCATATAAAGTAAGCAAAAGTACGTCATCTTTCTCAGCACATTCCACTCAAACACAAACTTCGGTGTACGAGTATCTAATTATGCAACATCCTTCGGCAATATTTTTCACTCAACTCCAGATTGTGGCATATTCTGGATTCTTTTCGATGAGAGGTGTGGCGGGTTATACAACAGACCTTTGGCGCATTCCTTTTGACATTTATCTCAAAAGTCAAATAACACTTAGGACGTCGAGCCAAAACTTTATAAGCCTGACAAACGGATTTTATCCTGAGCTACATCCAGGTTTTTCCATTTTCATATTTACTGAAAAGAAACGGTCCTTGGAAAGCATTAACACTGATTTCAGTATTATGTACAAGGAATATGCAAGCATTGTTCGCACGATAACATATCCCAAAAGCAATTCATCTCGCAGAACGCTGGAGCGCAAGTATCTAACAGAAGGGATATGCACTTCGCCGCAATCAACTGAACCTCTGCCGTGCAATACAATGGCAAATCAACAGTTTATCTCCAACTCCCATTGTACTTCCTCCTTCAGTTCTTCCATTTTTATCACCAGCATATCAACACTGGTGATTAGCCGAGTAAGTCTCAGTATAATCCCGATGCAAATTTTATCTTCGGCCGTATGCTACAATCCATTGCTCTCCTCTCCAACAGATATAAATTCCAAGATCGAACGAAGTTCGATTTTCATCATAAGTGCTATCTTTCCAAGCCAAATGTCACCAATGCACTCAACAAAATATTTACGAAAGACATGGAGTTTGCATTCCATTTACACGAATTCCACATATCATACAGGAAAAATCATATCATTTTTAAAGGTGTACCAAACTCAAATACAAACTTCGGCTTATACACACCTGACAGTCGAGCAGCTTAGGGGATCATCTTCAACACCCTCCCTAAATGCAGTGTACTCTGCACTATATTCGGTGAGTTGGTTGGTGGAATATGGAATAGAGTTTCCATATATTCGTTCTATGAGTTGTGGTACCGGTCAAGAAGTCGCCTTTGAAAACTCTACACAAGCAGTTTATGCTTATTATTACCCAAGTGATTCCATTCATAAATATACTCGGGAGAAAATAACTTCGTGGTGGACTAATAGTTCTTCGTGGATTAAGTCCATTGAATCCACCGGAAGCAGTTGTTGGGAATTATCCTTCCCCATCCTCAAAAGTACTCAAATGAAAACTGCTTTTGCTCCGATACCTACCGACTCCTGCATTGTATCCATCAAATATGCGAACGTTGTTGGCTCAAAAATTCCCCCAACAAATTATTCAACTTACCAAATATCTGAAGTTAAATCGATAACCGAGAAACGAACGTCTTTCCAGAAATCGATTGAGTTCAAGTCTTGGACCACATTAGCTACTCAGTATATTGTTCCAGATACTATTTACCTTTACTTCTTGCAATTAGTCTATGCCTCCAACTCCCTCAGGAATATAAGAACTATGTCGCCATGTCCGATTAGTCAAATGAATTTTAGCATAATCTCCATTCAGTTGTCTACCGCATCTCACTCGATACTCCTCTCGGCAACGACGGAGTCGATTCCAAAGTCAGTTCAGAGTTCGATTACCATCATAAGTGCCCCACTTTCGTGCAACACTCCACTAACGTCGTTAAAAGAGCATCCCTGCGGAACATCACCCTCACAATCGAATTGGACGAGTCATGTATTTAAAGTAAACAAAAGCACATCAAATTCCCCGGTACATTCCATTCAACCACAAAGTTCTGTATACGAGTATGTTATTACCCAACATGCAATAACAATATTTTTCACTCAACTCCAGATCGCGGCATATTCTGGATTTTTTTCGGAAAGAGGTGTGGCGGGTTATACTACAGACCTTTGGCGCATTCCTTTTGACAGTTATCTCAAAAGTCAAATAACACTTAGGACGTCGAGCGAAAACTTTATTAGTCTGACAAAAGGATTTTATCCTGATCTACATCCAGGTCTTTCCATTTTCATATTTACTGAAAAGAAACGGTCCTTGCAAAGCATTAACACTGATTTCAGTATTACGTACAAGGAATATGCAAGCATTGTTCGCACGATAACACATCTCAAAAGCAATTCATCTTGCAGAACGGGGGAGCCCAAGTACCTAACAGAAGGGATATGCACTTCGCCGCAATCAACTGAACCTCTGCCGTGCAACACAATGGCAGACCAACAGTTTATCTCCAACTCCCATTCTACTTCCTCCTTCAGCTCTTCCATTTTTATCACCAGCATATCAACACTGGCGATTAGCCGAGTAAGTTTCAGTATAATTCCGATGCAAATTTTATCTTCGGCCGTATGCTACAATCCATTACTCTCCTCTCCAACAGATATGAATTCCAAGATCGAACGAAGTTCGATTTTCATCATAAGTGCTATCTTTCCAAGCCAAATGTCACCAATGCACTCAACAAAATATTTACGAAAGACATGGGGTTTGCATTCGATTTATACGAATTCCACATATCATACAAAAAAAATCATATCATTTTTAAAGGTGTACCAAACTCAAATACAAACTTCGGCTTATACACACCTGACAGTCGAGCAGCTTAGGGGATCATCTTCGACACCCTCCCTGAATGCAGTGTACTCTGCACTATATTCGGTGAGTTGGTTGTTGGAATATGGAACAGAGTTTGCATATATTCGTTCTATGAGCTGTGGTACCGGTCAAGAAGTCGCTTTTGAAAACTCTACACAAGCAGTTTATGCTTATTATTACCCAAGTGATTCTATTCATAAATATACTCGGGAGAAAATAACTTCGTGGTGGACTAACAGTTCTTCGTGGATTAAGTCCATTGAATCCACCGGAAGCAGTTGTTCGGGATTATCCTTCCCCATTCTCAAAAGTACTCAAATGAAAATTGATTTTGTTTCGATATCTACCGACTCCTGCATTGTATCCATCAAATATGCGAACGTTGTTGCCTCAAAAATTCGCCCAACAAATTATTCAACTTACCAAATATCTGAAGTTAAATCGATAACCGAGAAACGAACGTCTTTCCAGAAATCGATTGAGTTCAAGTCTTGGAGCATATCAACTACCCAGTATATTGCTCCAGATACTATTTACCTTTATTTCTTGCAATTAGTCTATGCCTCCAACTCCCTCAGCAACATAAGAACCATGTCGCCATGTGCGATTAGTCAAATGAATTTTAGCATAATCTCCATTCAGTTGTCTACCGCATCTCACTCGATACTCCTCTCGACAACGACGGAGTCGATTCCAAAGTCAGTTCAGAGTTCGATTACCATTTTAAGTGCCCCACTTTCGTGCAACCCTCCACTATCGTCGTCAAAAGAGCATCCCTGCGGAACATCACCCTCACAATCGAATTGGACGAGTCCTGTATGTAACGTAAACAAAAGCACATTAAATTCCCCGGTACATTCCATTCAACCACAACCTTCTGTATACGAGTATCTAATTACCCAACATGCAATAGGAATATCTTTCACTCAACTCCAGATCGCGGCATATTCTGGATTCTTTTCGGTGAGAGGTGTGGCGGGTTATACTACAGACCTTTGGCGCATTCCTTTTGACAGTTATCTCAAAAGTCAAATAACACTTAGAACGTCGAGCCAAAACTTTATAAGTCTGACAAACGGATTTTATCCTGGGCTACAACCAGGTTTTTCCATTTTCATATTTACTGAAAAGAAACGGTCCTTGGAAAGCATTAACACTGATTTCAGTACTATGCACAAGGAATATGCAAGCATTGTTCGCACGATAACATATCTCAAAAGCAATTCATCTTGCAGAACGTTGGAGCGCAAGTACCTAACAGAAGGGATATGCACTTCGCCGCAATCAACTGAACCTCTGCCGTGCAACACAATGGCAAATCAACAGTTTATCTCCAACTCCCATTCTACTTCCTCCTTCAGCTCTTCCGTTTGTATCACCAGCATATCAACACTGGTGATTAGCCGAATAAGTTTCAGTATAATTCAGATGCAAATTTTATCTTCGACCGTATGCTACAATCCATTACTCTCCTCTCCAACAGATATGAATTCCAAGATCGAACGAAGTTCGATTTTCATCATAAGTGCTATCTTTCCAAGCCAAATGTCACCAATGCACTCAACAAAATATTTACGAAAGACATGGGGTTTGCATTCGATTTATACGAATTCCACATATCATACAAAAAAAATCATATCATTTTTAAAGGTGTACCAAACTCAAATACAAACTTCGGCCTATACACACCTGACACTCGAGCAGCTTAGGGGATCATCTTCAACGCCCTGCTTGTATGCACCATATTCGGTGAGTTGGTTGGTGGAATATGGAACAGAGTTTCCATATATTCGTTCTATGAGCTGTGGTACCGGTCAAGAAGTTGCCTTTGAAAACTCTACACAAGCAGTTTATGCTTATTATTATCCAAGTGATTCCATTCATAAATATACTCGGGAGAAAATAACTTCGTGGTGGACCAATACTTCTTCGTGGATTAAGTCCATTGAATCCACCGGAAGCAGTTGTTCGGGATTATCCTTCCCCATTTTCAAAAGTACTCAAATGAAAATTGATTTTGTTTCGATATCTACCGACTCCTGCATTGTATCCATCAAATATGCGAACGTTGTTGGCTCAAAAGTTCCCCCAACAAATTATTCAACTTACCAAATATCTGAAGTTAAATCGATAACCGAGAAACGAACGTCTTTCCAGAAATCGATTGAGTTCAAGTCTTGGACCACATTAGCTACTCAGTATATTGTTCCAGATACTATTTACCTTTACTTTTTGCAATTAGTCTATGCCTCTAACTCCCTCAGCAACATAAGAACCATTTCGCCATGTCCGATTAGTCAAATGAATTTTAGTATAATCTCCATTCAGTTCTCTACCGCATCTCACTCGATACTCCTCTCGACAACGTCGGAGTCGATTCCAAAGTCAGTTCAGAGTTCGATTACCATCATAAGTGCCCCACTTTCGTGCAACACTCCACTAACGCCGTTAAAAGAGCATCCCTGCGGAACATCACCCTCACAATCGAATTGGACGAGTCCTGTATGTAAAGTAAACAAAAGCACATTAAATTCCCCGGTACATTCCATTCAACCACAAACTTCTGTATACGAGTATCTAATTACCCAACATGCAATAACAATATCTTTCACTCAACTCCTGATCGCGGCATATTCTGGATTCTCTTCGGAGAGAAGTGTGGCGGGTTATACTATAGACCTTTGGCGCATTCCTTTTGACAGTTATTTCAAAAGTCAAATAGCACTTAGGACGTCGAGCGAAAACTTTATAAGTCTGACAAACGGATTTTATCCTGATCTACATCCAGGTTTTTCCATTTTCATGTTTACTGAAAAGAAACGGTCCTTGGAAAGCATTAACACTGATTTCAGTGTTACGTACAAGGAATATGCAAGCATTGTTCGCACGATAACACATCCCAAAAGCAATTCATCTTGCAGAACGGGGGAGCCCAAGAACCTAACAGAAGGCATATGCACTTCGCCGCAATCAACTGAACCTCTGCCGTGCAACACAATGGCAGACCAACAGTTTATCTCCAACTCCCATTGTACTTCCTCCTTCAGCTCTTCCGTTTGTATCACCGGCATATCAACACTGGTGATTAGCCGAATAAGTTTCAGTATAATTCCGATGCAAATTTTATCTTCGGCCGTATGCTACAATCCATTACTCTCCTCTCCAACAGATATGAATTCCAAGATCGAACGAAGTTCGATTTTCATCATAAGTGCTATCTTTCCAAGCCAAATGTCACCAATGCACTCAACAAAATATTTACGAAAGACATGGGGTTTGCATTCGATTTATACGAATTCCACATATCATACAGGAAAAATCCTTTCATTTTTAAAGGTGTACCAAACTCAAACACAAACTTCGGCTTATACACACCTGACAATCGAGCAGCTTAGGGGATCATCTTCAACACCCTCCCGGAATGCAGTGTACTCTGCACTATATTCGGTGAGTTGGTTGGTGGAATATGGAACAGAGTTTGCATATATTCGTTCTATGAGTTGTAGTACCGGTCAAGAAGTCGCCTTTGAAAACTCTACACGAGCAATTTATGCTTATTATTACCCAAGTGATTCTATTCATAAATATACTCGGGAGAAAATAACTTGGTGGTGGACTAATAGTTCTTCGTGGATTAAGTCCATTGAATCCACCGGAAGCAGTTGTTCGGAATTATCCTTCACCATCTTCAAAAGTACTCAAATGAAAATTTATTCTGCTCCGATATCTACCGACTCCTGCATTGTATCCATCAAATATGCGAACGTTGTTGGCTCAAATATTCCCCCAACAAATTATTCAACTTACCAAATATCCGAAGTTAAATGGATAACCGAGAAACGAACGTCTTTCCAGAAATCTATTGAGTTCAAGTCTTGGAGCACATTAACTACTCATTATATTGTTTCAGATACTATTTACCTTTACTTCTTGCAATTAGTCTATGCCTCCAACTTCCTCAGCAACATAAGAACCATGTCGCTATGTCCGATTAGTCAAATGAATTTTAGTATAATCTCCATTCAGTTGTCTACCGCATCTCACTCGATACTCCTCTCGACAACGACGGAGTCGATTCCAAAGTCAGTTCAGAGTTCGATTACCATTTTAAGTGCCCCACTTTCGTGCAAGACTCCACTATCGTCGTCAGAGGAGTATCCCTGCGGAACATCACCCTCACAATCGAATTGGACGAGTCCTGTATGTAAAGTAATCAAAAGCACATTAAATTCCCCGGTACATTCCGCTCAATCACAAACTTCTGTATACGAGTATCTAATTACCCAACATGCAATAGGAATATCTTTCACTCAACTCCAGATCGCGGCATATTCTGGATTCTTTTCGGTGAGAGGTGTGGCGGGTTATACTACAGACGTTTGGCGCATTCCTTTTGACAGTTATTCTCAAAAGTCAAATAACACTTAGAACATCGAGCCAAAACTTTATAAGTCTGACAAACGGATTTTATCCTGAGCTACATCCAGGTTTTTCCATTTTCATATTTACTGAAAAGAAACGGTCCTTGGAAAGCATTAACACTGATTTCAGTATTGTGAACAAGGAATATGCAAGCATTGTTCGCACGATAACACATCCCAAAAGCAGTTCATCTTGCAGAATGTTGGAGCGCAAGTATCTAACAGAGAGGAATATGCACTTCGCCGCAATCAACTGAACCTCTGCCGTGCAACACAATGGCAGATCAACAGTTTATCTCCAACTCCCATTCTACTTCCTCCTTCAGCTCTTCCGTTTGTATCACCAGCATATCAACACTGGTGATTAGCCGAATAAGTTACAGTATAATTCCGATGCAAATTTTATCTTCGGCCGTATGCTACAATCTATTACTCTCCTCTCCAACAGATATGAATTCCAAGATCGAACGAAGTTCGGATTTTCATCATAAGTGCTATATTTCCAAGCCAAATGTCACCAATGCACTCAGCAAAATATTTACGAAAGACATGGAGTTTGCATTCCATTTACACGAATTCCACATATCATACAGGAAAAATCCTTTCATTTTTAAAGGTGTACCAAACTCAAACACAAACTTCGGCTTATACACACCTGACAGTCGAGCATCTTAGGGGATCATCTCCAACACCCTCCCTGAATGCAGTGTACTCTGCACTATATTCGGTGAGTTGGTTGGTGGAATATGGAACAGAGTTTCCATATATTCGTTCTATGAGTTGTGGTACCGGTCAAGAAGTCGCCTTTGAAAACTCTACACAAGCAGTTTATGCTTATTATTACCCAAGTGATTCTATTCATAAATATACTCGGGAGAAAATAACTTGGTGGTGGACTAATAGTTCTTCGTGGATTAAGTCCATTGAATCCACCGGAAGCAGTTGTTCGGAATTATCCTTCCCCATCCTCAAAAGTACTCAAATGAAAATTGCTTTTGCTCCGATATGTACCGATTCCTGCATTGTATCCATCAAATATGCGAACGTTGTTGGCTCAAAAATCCCCCAACAAATTATTCAACCTACCAAATATCTGAAGTTAAACCGATAACCGAAAAACGAACGTCTTTCCAGAAATCGATTGAGTTCAAGTCTTGGAGCACATTAACTACTCAGTATATTTTTCCAGATACTATTTACCTTTACTTCTTGCAATTAGTATATGCCTCCAACTCCCTCAGCAACATAAGAACCATGTCGCCATGTCCGATTAGTCAAATGAATTTTAGTATAATCTCCATTCAGTTGTCTACCGCATCTCACTCGATACTCCTCTCGACAACGACGGAGTCGATTCCAAAGTCAGTTCAGAGTTCGATTACCACTTTAAGTGCCCCACTTTCGTGCAAGGCTCCACTATCGTCGTTAAAAGAGTATCCCTGCGGAACATCACCCTCACAATCGAATTGGACGAGTCCTGCATGTAAAGTAAACAAAAGCACATTAAATTCCCCGGTACATTCCGCTCAATCAGAAACTTCTGTATACGAGTATCTAATTACCCAACATGCAATAGGAATATCTTTCACTCAACTCCAGATCGTGGCATATTCTGGATTCTTTTCGGTGAGAGGTGTGGCGGGTTATACTACAGACCTTTGGCGCATTCCTTTTGACAGTTATCTCCAAAGTCAAATAGCACTTAGAACGTCGAGCCAAAACTTTATAAGTCTGACAAACGGATTTTATCCTGGGCTAAAACCAGGTTTTTCCATTTTCATATTTACTGAAAAGAAACGGTCCTTGGAAAGCATTAACACTGATTTCAGTACTATGCACAAGGAATATGCAAGCATTGTTCGCACGATAACATATCTCAAAAGCAATTCATCTTGCAGAACGTTGGAGCGCAAGTACCTAACAGAAGGGATATGCACTTCGCCGCAATCAACTGAACCTCCGCCGTGCAACACAATGGCAAATCAACAGTTTATCTCCAACTCCCATTGTACTTCCTCCTTCAGCTCTTCCGTTTGTATCACCGGCATATCAACACTGGTGATTAGCCGAATAAGTTTCAGTATAATTCAGATGCAAATTTTATCTTCGACCGTATGCTACAATCCATTACTCTCCTCTCCAACAGATATGAATTCCAAGATCGAACGAAGTTCGATTTTCATCATAAGTGCTATCTTTCCAAGCCAAATGTCACCAATGCACTCAACAAAATATTTACGAAAGACATGGGGTTTGCATTCGATTTATACGAATTCCACATATCATACAGAAAAAATCATATCATTTTTAAAGGTGTACCAAACTCAAATACAAACTTCGGCTTATACACACCTGACAGTCGAGCAGCTTAGGGGATCATCTTCAACGCCCTGCTTGTACTGCACCATATTCGGTGAGTTGGTTGGTGGAATATGGAACAGAGTTTGCATATATTCGTTCTATGAGCTGTGGTACCGGTCAAGAAGTTGCCTTTGGAAAACTCTACACAAGCAGTTTATGCTTATTATTATCCAAGTGATTCCATTCATAAATATACTCGGGAGAAAATAACTTCGTGGTGGACTAATACTTCTTCGTGGATTAAGTCCATTGAATCCACCGGAAGCAGTTGTTCGGGATTATCCTTCCCCATTTCAAAAGTACTCAAATGAAAATTGATTTTGTTTCGATATCTACCGACTCCTGCATTGTATCCATCAAATATGCGAACGTTGTTGGCTCAAAAGTTCCCCCAACAAATTATTCAACTTACCAAATATCTGAAGTTAAATCGATAACCGAGAAACGAACGTCTTTCCAGAAATCGATTGAGTTCAAGTCTTGGAGCACATTAGCTACTCAGTATATTGTTCGAGATACTATTCACCTTTACTTCTTGCAATTAGTCTATGCCTCGAACTCCCTCAGCAACATAAGAACCATGTCGCCATGTCCGATTAGTCAAATGAATTTTAGTATAATCTCCATTCAGTTGTCTACCGTATCTCACTCGATACTCCTCTCGACAACGTCGGAGTCGATTCCAAAGTCAGTTCTGAGTTCGATTACCATCATAAGTGCCCCACTTTCGTGCAACACTCCACTAACGTCGTTAAAAGAGCATCCCTGCGGAACATCACCCTCACAATCGAATTGGACGAGTCCTGTATGTAAAGTAAACAAAAGCACATTAAATTCCCCGGTACATTCCATTCAACCACAAACTTCTGTATACGAGTATCTAATTACCCAACATGCAATAGGAATATCTTTCACTCAACTCCAGATCGCGGCATATTCTGGATTCTTTTCGGTGAGAGGTGTGGCGGGTTATACTACAGACCTTTGGCGCATTCCTTTTGACAGTTATCTCAAAAGTCAAATAACACTTAGAACGTCGAGCCAAAACTTTATAAGTCTGACAAACGGATTTTATCCTGAGCTACATCCAGGTTTTTCCATTTTCATATTTACTGAAAAGAAACGGTCCTTGGAAGGCATTAACACTGATTTCAGTACTATGCACAAGGAATATGCAAGCATTGTTCGCACGATAACATATCTCAAAAGCAATTCATCTTGCAGAACGTTGGAGCACAAGTACCTAACAGAAGGGATATGCACTTCGCCGCAATCAACTGAACCTCTGCCGTGCAACACAATGGCAGATCAACAGTTTATCTCCAACTCCCATTCTACTACCTCCTTCAGCTCTTCCGTTTGTATCACCAGCATATCAACACTGGTGATTAGCCGAATAAGTTTCAGTATAATTCCGATGCAAATTTTATCTTCGGCCGTATGCTACAATCTATTACTCTCCTCTCCAACAGATATGAATTCCAAGATCGAACGAAGTTCGATTTTCATCATAAGTGCTATCTTTCCAAGCCAAATGTCACCAATGCACTCAACAAAATATTTACGAAAGACATGGGGTTTGCATTCGATTTATACGAATTCCACATATCATACAGGAAAAAATCATATCATTTTTAAAGGTGTACCAAACTCAAATACAAACTTCGGCCTTATACACACCTGACAGTCGAGCAGCTTAGGGGATCATCTTCAACCCTCCCTGAATGCAGTGTACTCTGCACTATATTCGGTGAGTTGGTTGGTGGAATATGGAACAGAGTTTCCATATATTCGTTCTATGAGCTTGTGGTACCGGTCAAGAAGTCGCCTTTGAAAACTCTACACAAGCAGTTTATGCTTATTATTACCCAAGTGATTCTATTCATAAATATACTCGGGAGAAAATAACTTGGTGGTGGACTAATAGTTCTTCGTGGATTAAGTCCATTGAATCCACCGGAAGCAGTTGTTCGGAATTATCCTTCCCCATCCTCAAAAGTACTCAAATGAAAATTGCTTTTGCTCCGATATGTACCGATTCCTGCATTGTATCCATCAAATATGCGAACGTTGTTGGCTCAAAAAATCCCCCAACAAATTATTCAACCTACCAAATATCTGAAGTTAAACCGATAACCGAAAAACGAACGTCTTTCCAGAAATCGATTGAGTTCAAGTCTTGGAGCACATTAACTACTCAGTATATTTTTCCAGATACTATTTACCTTTACTTCTTGCAATTAGTATATGCCTCGAACTCCCTCAGCAACATAAGAACCATGTCGCCATGTCCGATTAGTCAAATGAATTTTAGTATAATCTCCATTCAGTTGTCTACCGCATCTCACTCGATACTCCTCTCGACAACGACGGAGTCGATTCCAAAGTCAGTTCAGAGTTCGATTACCACTTTAAGTGCCCCACTTTCGTGCAAGGCTCCACTATCGTCGTTAAAAGAGTATCCCTGCGGAACATCACCCTCACAATCGAATTGGACGAGTCCTGCATGTAAAGTAAACAAAAGCACATTAAATTCCCCGGTACATTCCAGTTCAATCACAAACTTCTGTATACGAGTATCTAATTACCCAACATGCAATAGGAATATCTTTCACTCAACTCCAGATCGCGGCATATTCTGGATTCTTTTCGGTGAGAGGTGTGGCGGGTTATACTACAGACCTTTGGCGCATTCCTTTTGACAGTTATCTCAAAAGTCAAATAACACTTAGAACGTCGAGCCAAAACTTTATAAGTCTGACAAACGGATTTTATCCTGAGCTACATCCAGGTTTTTCCATTTTCATATTTACTGAAAAGAAACGGTCCTTGGAAAGCATTAACACTGATTTCAGTACTATGCACAAGGAATATGCAAGCATTGTTCGCACGATAACACATCTCAAAAGCAATTCATCTTGCAGAACGTGGGAGCCCAAGTACCTAACAGAAGGGATATGCACTTCGCCGCAATCAACTGA